>NC_059215.1:5568791-5736291 GCF_020615455.1 Coregonus clupeaformis
TTCTTCCTCATCGATCTCAACAAACCATTTCTGTATGGACATCGCTTAGTGCACGAGGGCATTGTCATGCTGAAACCGGAAAGGGCCTTCCCCAAACTGTTGCCAGAAGGTTGGAAGCACAGAATCGTCTAGAATGTCATTGTATGCTGTAGCGTTAAGATTTCCCTTCACTGGAACTAAGGGGCCTAGCCCGAACCATGAAAAACAGCCTCAGACCATTATTCCTCCTCCACCAAACTTTACAGTTGGCACTATGCATTGGGGCAGGTAGCGTTCTCCTGGCATCCGCCAAACCCAGATTCGTCTGTCGGACTGCCAGATGGTGAAACGTGATTAATCACTCCAGAGAACGAGTTTCCACTGCTCCAGAGTCCAATGGCGGAAAGCTTTACACCACTCCAGCCGACGCTTGGCATCGCGCATGGTGATCTTAGGCTTGTGTGCAGCTGCTCGGCCATGGAAACCCATTTCATGAAGCTCCCGACGAACAGTTATTGTCCTGACGTTGCTCCCAGAAGCAGTTTGGAACTCGGTAGCAAGTGTTGCAACTGAGGACAGAATATTTTTTCGCGCTGCACGCTTCAGCACTCGGCAGTCTCGTTCCGTGAGCTTGTGTGGCCTACCACTTCGCGGCTGAGCCGTTGTTGCTCCAAGACGTTTCCACTTCACAATAACAGCACTTAAAGTTGACCGGGGCAGCTCTAGCAGGGCAGAAATTTCACGAACTGACTTGTTGGAAAGGTGGCATCCTATGACGGTGCCACGTTGAAAGTCACTGAGCTCTTCAATAAGGCCATTCTACTGCCAATGTTTGTCTACGGAGATTGCATGGTTGTGTGCTCGATTTTATACACCTGTCAGCAACGGGTGTGGCTGAAATAGCCGAATCCACTAATTTTAAGGGGTGTCCACATACTGCTGTATATATAGTGTACCCACCTGGAGCAGTAAGGAGACAGAAGAACAGGGTTCAGAAAACATGACAGTCACCTGGGGTCCCAGAGACAGCGATGGTGGGTGAATATTTTGTTGAACACCAGACCAGTCCCTGTGGCAGAAGCCTTGTTGCCCAGATCCTACACACAAACACGTGAGCACACACAGACACAAATACGTGAGCACACACACACACGACAACAGTAGCCAATAGTGCTGAGCAATTAGTGCTTTTTGAGGTCTGTTTCAGTTTAGGTTAGATTATTAGAAAATAATCACAGTTTTCTATTTTGCTTTTGATTATTTCATTTTTACATGAAATGTATTATGAAATAATGACGTTACATTGATTTTAGAGCTTTTTAATGGAAATTCCAAAGCCAAAAATTGTGAGCATTCAATTGTCAAAACCATATAAAATATTCCATATTCTCTGTCAGGTCCACATTGGGTAGACGTCAACAGAACAACAGTCAATTACTAAATAATAACATATTTCAGTTGCGTATATATATATATATATATTACTTAGTTTTTATTTGATGACTATTATTTTTCATTCCTTAAAGTCATCATCTCATCTCTGCTCAGGCGGTAGCAGTCAGCCATCCAGTCAGTCAGACCATCGAATGTCATCTCTGTTCTCCCCGTACTGTCCTGTCTTTAGTCATCCTATTTAGCTAGCCTGCCTAAGTATGCTGCAGAGCTGTCTGACTAAATCATTTGACTAGTTCTTCAAAGTAGTGAAGGCATACTTTCACCAACTGTCTCCTCTTGTCATTGTGTACATTCCTCTCTCGTGTGGTCTGTGTGTATCTAACCTAACGTAGCAGGTGTAGCAAGTGTATCCGTCACAGTCCGCGCCGGAAAGAACAGGTGCAATGGATTAGGGTCATTGTAGTTCATTAGAACATTTCTGCACTGTTTAATATTTTCTTACTGAAAAATGACAACTACCTTCAGCCCAGCGTCCCACATAGTTCTTGACTTGATTTCATGAATTATTTGATTTCTCTCTAGAGAACTGGCGTGTTGGGCTCACACAAAAAGCTAGGTAAAAGGAATTCAAGTAATTGAACCGACGTCGGTCAATGAGTTGTTTAATAACCGGGGGAAAAGTCAATCGCTCTGCACTAGTAGACGATGAGTGATGAGGTTATTATGTGTTCATAATACATTATGTAAAGAGTCTAAATGTTAGATTCACTGTTTCCTCTCCATCTCTCCAGATTCACTGTTTCCTCTCCATCTCTCTAGATTCACTATTTCCTCTCCATCTCTCCAGATTCACTGTTTCCTCTCCATCTCTCCAGATACACTGTTTCCTCTCCATCTCTCCAGATACACTGCTTTCCTCTCCATCTCTCTAGATTCACTGTTTCCTCTCATCTCTCTAGATACACTGTTTCCTCTCCATCCTCCAGATACAGTTTCCTCTCCATCTCTCTAGATTCACTGTTTCTCTCCATCTCTCCAGATACACTGTTTCCTCTCCATCTTTCCAGATTCACTGTTTCCTCTCCATCGTCTCTAGATTCACTGTTTCCTCTCCATCTCTCTAGATTCACTGTTTCCTCTCCATCTCTCTAGATTCACTGTTTCCTCTCCATCTCTAGATTCACTGTTTCCTCTCCATCTCTCCAGATACACCGTTTCCTCTCCATCTCTCCAGATTCACTGTTTCCTCTCCATCTCTCCAGATACACTGTTTCCTCTCCATCTCTCCAGATTCACTGTTTCCTCTCCATCTCTCTAGATTCACTGTTTCCTCTCCATCTCTCCAGATTCACTGTTTCCTCTCCATCTCTCTAGATTCACTATTTCCTCTCCATCTCTCCAGATTCACTGTTTCCTCTCCATCTCTCTAGATTCACTCTTTCCTCTCCATCTCTCTAGATTCACTCTTTCCTCTCCATCTCTCTCACACACTCATTTACATACAAATGTAAAAAACTCTTCCTCCCACATTTAATTTCCCTTTAGGCTTCTTCTCTAAAGTCTGTACCAGGTTCTGCAGTTGATTGGCTATGTCCTCTTCTCCTTTACATCTGTCCATTCTTCCTCTCCTCCGAGTCTCCTGCAGGTTGCTTGTCATCTTGCGTGTCTTGCCGCTCTCCTGAGGCAGAGGTGAGTAACAGACTGAGGTTAGGAAGTCGTGAAGCGAGACAGAACAGTTATCCGTTGTTGTTGTCCCAGTAAAATTAACTCTCCAAGTGATTAGGAGACCATTAGAGTGAAAGACAGATTGAAGATGTTTGAAGAAATGACCCTGTCTTGTAAAGTGAATGTCTGTGTGTGGAAAAACTGCTTCAGGGAGTCTAAAGGTTTAAATGTCTCTACGTGGTCAAACTCCACAATGAACACGGTGATCATTAACAGCTACAGCTGTGTCTTAAATTGTACATTAATCCCTGTATAGTGCACTACTTTTGACCAGAGCACTATGAGCCCTGGTCAAAAGCACTACATAGGCAATAGGGTGCCATTTGGAACAGCACCAACGACTACAGTTTTAAATCTAACTGATTTATCTGCAGCAGGGGTGACCAGCCCTGGATGGGAGGACTTTGTTCCAACCCTGCTTCAACACACCAGATTCTAGTAGTCCGCTGCTTCTCAGGTCCTTGATTGGTTGAATCAGATGTGTTTGTGTAGGGTTGGAGCAAAAGCCTATGCAGCCAGTTGGCCACATAGAATTATGAATTAGAATACTAGAATGGCCATGAACCTTCTTATGATGGTCCAAAGGTCAGCCATGTTGGTCAGGGAGTAGGTCAACCGTGGTTTGCCAGTGCTGTGAGAAGATATTGTGTAAAATAATGGATTTGAAGAATTTATCTGCACTGCATGTTTGTTAGTTAGCTAGCCAGCCAGTTTTAGAAGAATGATTCCATTACTTTTACAAATTAACTGACATTATGCCAACATTCCATTCAAACAATGCAGTCAATCCACAGCCTTGAACAGGCTTAAATCAGTTGATAGGACTTAGACAAGTTGTAAATGCAACAAGTACTGATCATATAATAGCAATTTCAGCTTCCCAAGAAAACAAAAATTTAGACATTTATTGGTCTGTTTACATATATTTTAGAGGCTATTTATACAGAAAATGTGTATAAACCCTGTATGAACTGTATTTATGATATTACAATATTTTATATTGATAATAATTATGTTAAACAACTTCTGATATCACGTCTTTGTTTTATTTTCCTGCATAAGTAAAATCAGGATTCTGCCTCTACTGCCATTCATTCCAATTAGACTGGGTTGGATTTCGACCTGACCAATATGGCTGCCATTTACACCCCATTCTGGAACTCTGGTTTATGACATTGCCCCTCTAGTAATTTAACATGATCTCTGTTGTTAGCCATCCCTGATATAGCTTACAGCAGGGTTCTTCAATTCCGGTCCTGGAGGGCCGAAACACTTCTGTTTTTTATTTCTACCTGGTAGTTAATTGCGCTCACCTGGTGTCCCAGGTCTGAATTAGCCCCTGATCAGAAGGAGAGGATGAAAAACAGAGGTGTTTCGGCCCTCCAGGACCGGAATTGAAGAACCCTGGCATACAGTCAAGAGTGAGCTGCAGTGAGTCTACTTCAAGATGCTGGCTAGCTCTATTCACTTCTTATCATGGACATGTAGCTAGTAGACAAGACTCCTACTCTCTGGCATATCTTACTTTGGCTGCGTTGTTGTCCGGTGACTTTGACGTGCGATGGGAACGTCTGACTGACCTGGGCTCTGGCACAGAATCCATGCTGCAGCAGAAACACCTATACACACACCCTACAAACATATATCAACAAAGGTCAATAGTTGATGATGATAACAGATAATTTCTGTTCATTTAGGATATTTTGGAACCCTAATTAATAATCAATGGTGTAGTGTGGGCTTTTGAAAGCATTACTTTTTTTTTCAGGAAGATGGGAGCTGTGTTTTGAAACAGTCATTTTTTTGGACAAGTGTTTTCACTTTCTCATGTTGCCACAGACAGATGCCAAAACTAGCTAGTTTACCCGTTACAAGCCGGCAGGTATGGCTAACGTTACAAATTAGCAATTCAAAGGCTGTCATTGTATCGGTATCAACTAGTCAAAATGTGTAATTTTTTTACATGAAAACAAGCCGGAAAAAATTCCTCAGCAGTGGTTAACGTTTGTTGTTGCTTAGCTATAACTTCACGACTAATGTTAGACTAAAATGCTCTCCAACCCCGATTTCACTCCAATTTTCAGAGCACAAAATTGCAATAAAATAAAGTGTAGAGACAATAACTATATAGACCCACGATAATAACATCATACACTTCACTTACAGTTGCTGCTTCGAGTTAGCTAACCCTCCTTCTGAGCGCCAACAGCGTCGCACACTCCCAGACAGGGCGCAAACCAATGACGTCAGCTAAGACCGCAATCGGAGTGGAATCATTAGTCCAAACAGTTGCAAAACGAAACATCGCGCAACTAAAACGACACTTTCTATTGGACACGTTCAGGTAGGTCCCGCCCCGTTTCGTTCGGTTTGCTTCCGTTTAAGAAAGGTTTTGCAACAGAATTGGCGTAATGAATGCGCTCCAGTGCATGCTGCTTGTTTGAATGGAATATGTACAAGGTATCCATTTGAGGTCGATGTTACAATACAAGTGAGGCCCAAGAGATATAGCATGGGGTTTTGTGTTGAGTTCTTCTGTGCGATGCTTTGTGGTCCGTGTGTGATGTTTTCTGGTCTGGTCCAATGCCATACAAAAAAATCATACAATTGACAATAGAGAGTATTCTACAATGAATTCGTCTCTAATATAATTATTCTCTACTATAGTAGCTAACTCACAAATAAAGGACAAAAAGTACAAAAGGTTAAAGTACCTGGAGTTTGTTTTCTAATGTTCATTACATTTGGGCCGAGTAGTGCTTGGATTATCTGAAGTAATGCATATTTCTCCTATAATTCATTATGGCTTTTTCTATTATATTTTTCATGAATGTCCTCCTTTAAAAAAAAAAATCAATTTCCTTTGTCCTCACTGTGACCATATGTTGGCTTAACACCATTTGAATAAAAAGTCTACAACCAACGGTTGAACTGAGGATACTGTATGTAAATGTCTTTCAGTCGGATACAGTGAGAGGCCTGGCCTGCTGAGAGGTGGGGTTCAGGAACAGAGAGAACGGGGTTAAGGTTTAGGTGTTGTCAAAGGTGACATATAACTGTTCCCCAACAGCCTGCCTGCCCTGCGGTAAGAGAGAGAGAGAGAGAGAGAGAGAACGAACGAACGAACGGTGAGGACGCCCGGGCACCAACGGATGGGCCTGTGAGCCTACTGGACTAGCCCTGTGGTTACTAATCTCTCCATGTCATTCACTGCCATTTCTGCCTGCCCCAACACACACACACACACACACACACACACACACACACACACACACACACACACACACACACACACACACACACACACACACACACACACAAAGCCAACACACCCCACCAGATGAAACTGTTCGACCTGTCACAGAGGAAGAGAATAAAAAAAAGTCACCCGCTTGTCATGCTGAAGAACAAATGCCATCACCACCTCCTTCTATACATCTCCCTTTTCCTCTTGCCCTCTTTTTTCAGGGGGTCCGGAAAACCATAAGCCTCCTGCGTTGCACAATGGGGCTTCAAGCGGGGCCTGGGGAGAGCTATGTGGTCAACCGTGAAAGTCTATGACTGATGGAGGGAGAGGAGGTTTGCTAATTTGGTGTAGAGCAGACCTAACTCACTCTATTCAATTAATCAGAACAGGAACAGTTTACATTTGGCTGGAAATTCAAAAGGTAATTAACTCAACAGAGAAAAATGTCCTTCTGTGTGTTACCTACAGTGCATTGACTTTTTCCACATTTTGTTACGTTACAACCTTATTCTAAAACCTATTTTTTATAAATTTTTCTCATCAATCTACACACAATACCCCATAATGACAAAGCAAAAACAGGTTTTTAGATTTTTTTTGCAAATGTATCAAAATAAAAAACATAAATACTTTATTTACGTAAGTATTCAGACCCTTTGCTATGTGACTCGAAATTGAGCTCAGGGGCATCCTAGTTCCATTGATCATCCTTGAGATGTTTCTACAACTTGATTGGACATGATTTGGAAAGTGTGAGATAGCATAGCAAAGGGTCTGAATACTTATGCAAACATTTCTAAAAACCAGTTTTCGCTTTGTCATTACGGGGTATTGTGTGTAGATTGATGAGGGACATTTTGATTTTTTATCAATTTTAGAATAAGGCTGTCACGTAACAAAATGTTGAAAAAGTCAAGGGGTCTGAATACTTTCAGAATGCACTGTACATGTATGTGTATTTATATGTCTGTATGTATGTATATGTATGTATATTTATATATATATGTGTGTATGTATGTATGTCTGTGTATATACAGTTGAAGTCGGACGTTTACATGCACTTAGGTTGGAGTCATTAAAACTCGTTTTTCAACCACTCCACACTTTTCTTGTTAACAAACTATAGTTTTGGCAAGTCGGTTAGGACATCTACTTTGTGCATGACACAAGTAATTTTTCAAACAATTGTTTACAGACAGATTATTTCACTTATAATTCACTGTATCACAATTCCAGTGGGTCAGAAGTTTACATACACTAAGTTGACTGCGCCTTTAAACAGCTTGGAAAATTCCAGAAAATGATGTCATGGCTTTAGAAGCTTCTGATAGACTAACTGACATCATTTGAGTCAATTGGAGGTGTACCTGTGGATGTATTTCAAGGCCTACCTTCAAACTCAGTGCCTCTTTGCTTGACATCATGGGAAAATCAAAAGAAATCAGCCAAGACCTCAGAAAAAAATTTGTAGACCTCCACAAGTCTGGTTCATCCTTGGGAGCAATTTCCAAATGCCTGAAGGTACCACGTTCATCTGTACAAACAATAGTACGTAAGTATAAACACCATGTGTAACACCCTGGCTCTGGGACTCTATATGATGAGCCAGGGTGTGTTCTTTCTATGTGGTGTATTTCTATGTTGGGAGTTCTAGTTTGTTTATTTCTATGTTGGCCTGAGTGACTCCCAATCAGAGGCAACAAGTGTCAGCTGTGGCTGGTTGTCTCTGATTGGGAGCCATATTTAAACTGTCTGTTTTTCCCTTTGTGTTTGTGGGTTCTTGTTCCGTGTTGGTCTATGTTACCTAGGACGTTACGAGTCGTTTGTTGTTTTGTTCATTGTCAGTATTTATCACTATAGATAAATAAACATGTTCGTTCATCACGCTGCGCCTTGGTCCTCCTCTCTTAACGACGATCGTGACAGAAGAACCCACCATACAAGGACCAAGCAGCGTGTCCAGGAGCAGGCAGACTGGACATGGGAGGAAGCGCCGGGAAAGGAGATGGAGAGGCTGGCGATGGCCCAGGTGGGCAAATCGTGGTCCTGGGAGGACATGCTCGGGGGCAAAGGGCCATGGGCTAGGATTAAGGCCCTGGCGAGAGAGGAGCAGCGGCGTCAGCAGTGTCATCGTCGGACGGACGAGAGGCAACCCCAAAAAATGTTTAGGGGGGGGCACACGGCATGGGCGGCTGGGCAGCAGGAGGCTGCCACAGGGCGATTTGGAGAGGAGGCCACCGGGTTTGGGGGGCCAGAAGGCAGGTTGGCGGAGCCTGGATGGAGAGCGGAACCAACTTCCCGTACTCAGGCATGGCAGCATGGGACTGGGCAGGTTCCGCGGTATGCGGAGCGGCGTTCTGTGCCACGAGTGGTCCGGCATAGTCCTGTACGTCCTGTGCGAGCACCCCGCACGTGTTGTGCGATGGTGGGCATGCAGCCAGGACGGAGTGTGCCGGCTCAGCGCTCGTGGCCTCCAGTGCCTCTCCTCGGTCCCGGATATCCTGCGCCAGTGTCACGTGCTGTTATGCCAGTACGGGTACACAGCCCTGTACGTCCTGTGCTGATGCCTCACACAGAGTGTGTGAGGGTAGGCATTCAGCCAGGACGGGTTGTGGCAGCTCTTCACTCCAGGTCTCCTATCCGTCTCCACAGCCCGGCCCGGCCTGTCCCTGCTCCTCGCACCAAGCCTACGGTGTGCGTCGCCAGCCCGGTCCGGCCTGTCCCTGCTCCTCGCACCAAGCCTACGGTGTGCGTCGCCAGCCCGGTCCGGCCTGTCCCTGCCCCTCGCACCAAGCCTCACGGTGTGCGTCGCCAGCCCGGTCCGGCCTGTCCCTGCTCCACGCACCAAGCCTACGGTGTGCGTCGCCAGCCCGGTCCGGCCTGTCCCTGCTCCTCGCACCAAGCCTACGGTGTGCGTCGCCAGCCCGGTCCGGCCTGTTCCTGCCACTCGCACCAAGCCTACGGTGCGCGTCGCCAGCCCGGCCCGGCCTGTTCCTGCCACTCGCACCAAGTCTACGGTGCGCCGTCGCCAGCCCGGCCCGGCCTGTTCCTGCCACTCGCACCAAGCCAGGGGTGCGAGTCGTCAGCCTGGTCCGGCCTGTCCCTGCTCCTCGCACCAAGCCTACGGTGTGCGTCGCCAGCCCGGTCCGGCCTGTCCCTGCTCCTCGCACCAAGCCTACGGTGTGCGTCGCCAGCCCGGTCCGGCCTGTCCCTGCTCCACGCACCAAGCCTACGGTGTGGCGTCGCCAGCCCGGTCCGGCCTGTCCCTGCTCCTCGCACCAAGCCTACGGTGTGCGTCGCCAGCCCGGTCCGGCCTGTTCCTACTCCACGCACCAAGCCAGGGGTGCGAGTCGTCAGCCCGGTCCGGCCCGTTCCGGCCCACGCACTCAAGCCAGGGGTGTGCGTCGTCAGTCCAGCACAACCCGTGCCTGGGTCACCGGTGCCTGGTAAGGTACCCGGTCAACTGCTCCACTACGGAGCTGAAGCTAACCGCTCCTGCTACGCCCAGTTCAGCTCCAGCCAGCGGGGCCAGACCGGACCAGGGGCGCTATGGGGGGTTTATTGGAGGGTGGTGGGCAAGGCCGGAGCCAGAACCGCCGCCGAGGAGGAATGCCCACCCAGCCCTCCCCTGTTTTGCTCTAGTTGAGGCGCGGTCGCAGTCCGCGCCTTTAGGGGGTACTGTAACACCCTGGCTCTGGGACTCTATATGTTGAGCCAGGGTGTGTTCTTCTATGTGGTGTATTTCTATGTTGGGAGTTCTAGTTTGTTTATTTCTATGTTGGCCTGAGTGACTCCCAATCAGAGGCAACGAGTGTCAGCTTTTGGCTGGTTGTCTCTGATTGGGAGCCATATTTAAACTGTCTGTTTTTCCCTTTGTGTTTGTGGGTTCTTGTTCCGTGTTGGTCTATGTTACCTAGGACGTTACGAGTCGTTTGTTGTTTTGTTCATTGTCAGTATTTATCACTATAGATAAATAAACATGTTCGTTCATCACGCTGCGCCTTGGTCCTCCTCTCTTAACGACGATCGTGACACCATGAGACCACGCAGCCGTCATACCGCTCAGGAAGGAGACGCGTTCTGTCTCCTAGAGATGAACGTACTTTGGTGCGAAAAGTGCAAATCAATCCCAGAACAACAGCAAAGGACCTTGTGAAGATGCTGGAGGAAACAGGTACAAAAGTATCTATATCCACAGTAAAACGAGTCCTATATCGACATAACCTGAAAGGCCGCTTAGCAAGGAAGAAGCCACTGCTCCAAAACCGCCATAAAAAAACCAGACTACGGTTTGCAACTTGCAAGCTGAAGAACACCATCCCAACCGTGAAACATGGGGTGGCAGCATCATGCTGTGGGGGTGCTTTGCTGCAGTAGGGACTGGTGCACTTCACAAAATAGATGGCATCATGAGGAAGGAAAATGACGTGGATATATTGAAGAAACATCTCAAGACATCAGTCAGGAAGTTAAAGCTTGGTCACAAATGGGTCTTCCAAATGGACAATGACCCCAAGCATCCTTTCAAAGTTGTGGCAAAATGGCTTAAAGACAATAAAGTCAAGGTATTGGAGTGGCAATCACAAAGCCCTGACCTCAATCCTATAGAAAATGTGTGGGCAGAACTGAAAAAGCGTGTGCGAACAAGGAGGCCTACAAACCTGACTCAGTTACACCAGCTCTGTCAGGAGGAATGGGCCAAAATTCACCCAACTTATTGTGGGAAGCTTGTGGAAGGCTACCCGAAACGTTTGACCCAAGTTAAACAATTTAAAGGCAATGCTACCAAATACTAACTGAGTGTATGTAAACTTCTGACCCACTGGGAATGTGATGAAAGAAATAAAAGCTGAAATAAATCATTCTCTCTACTATTATTTTGACATTTCACATGATCCTAACTGACCTAAGACAGGGAATTTTTACTAGGATTAAATGTCAGGAATTGTGAAAAACTGAGTTTAAATGTATTTGGCTGAGGTGTATGTAAACTGTATATACACTACCAGTCAAATGTTTGGACACACCTACTCATTCAAGGGTTTTTCTTTATTTCTACTATTTTCTACATTGTAGAATAATAGTGAAGACATCAAAACTATGAAATAACACATATGGAATCATGTAGTAACCAAAAAAGTGTTAAACAAATCAAAATATCAAAATAGATTCTTCAAATAGCCACCCTTTGCCTTGATGACAGCTTTGCACACTCTTGGCATTCTCTCAACCAGCTTAATGAGGTAGTCACCTGGAATATATTTCATTTAACACGTGTGCCTTCTTAAAAGTTGTTAGGCAGAGTTGCAAAGAAAAAGCCATATCTCAGACTGGCCAATAAAAAGAAAAGATTAAGATGGGCAGTCTGAGATATGGCTTTTTCTTTGCAGCTCTGCCTAGAAGGTCAGCATCCCGGAGTCGCCTCTTCACTGTTGACGTTGAGACTGGTGTTTTGCGGGTACTATTTATTGAAGCTGCCAGTTGAGGACCTGTGAGGCGTCTGTTTCTCAAACTAGACACTCTAATGTATTTGTCCTCTTGCTCAGTTGTGCACCAGGGCCTCCCACTCCTCTTTCTATTCTGGTTAGAGCCAGTTTGCGCTGTTCTGTAAAGGGAGTAGTACAGAGCGTTGTACGAGATCTTCAGTTTTTTTGGCAATTTCTCGCATGGAATAGCCTTCATTTCTCAGAACAAGGATAGACTGACGAGTTTCAGAAGAAAGTTATTTGTTTCTGGCCATTTTGAGCCTGTAATCAAACCCACAATTGCTGATGCTCCAGATACTCAACTAGTCTCAAGAAGGCCAGTTGTATTGCTTCTTTAATCAGCACAACAGTTTTCAGCTGTGCTAACATAATTGCAAAAAGGTTTTCTAATGATCAATTAGCCTTTAAAAATGATAGACTTGAATTAGCAAACACAACGTGCCATTGGAACACAGGACTGATGGTTGCTGATAATGGGCCTCTGTACGCCTATGTAGATATTCCATTAAAAATCAGCCATTTCCAGCTACAATAGCCATTTACAACATTAACAATGTCTACACTACTTCTGATCAATTTGATGTTATTTTAATGGACAACATTTTTTGCTTTTCTTTCAAAAACAAGGACATTTCTAAGTGACCCTCAAACTTTTGAATGCTAGTGTCCATATATATATATATTTACAAAAAAATATATGAGGGATTGGAAATGATGCAGACAATTACATTGATGGAAGCTACGATCTATCTGCAATAATAAAGCTGATCTAACCCCCTATTTTTAATTTTTATTATTTAATTATATATATATATAATTCAGTAATACAAATTAAAAATACAACAAAAAAACACGAAGAGTTATCTATCCAAAACGGAGATGTATGGATAAACCACTTCTCCAATCTTTTGGGCCCTATAACAAAGAACAAACAGCAAAAACAGATACATGATCAAATACAAATCTTCGAATCAACTATTAAAGACTACCAGAACCCACTGGATTCTCCAATTACATTGGATGAACTACAGGACTAAATACAAACCCTCCAACCCATTAAGGCCTGTGGTGTTGATGGTATCCTCAATGAAATGATAAAATATACAGACCACAAATTCCAATTGGCTATACTTAAACTCTTCAACATCATCCTTAGCTCTGGCATCTTCCCCAATATTTGGAACCAAGAACTGATCACCCCAATCCACAAAAGTGGAGACAAATTTGACCCCAATAACTAATGTGGGATATGCGTCAACAGCAACCTTGGGAAAATCCTCTGTATTATCATTAACAGCAGACTCGTACAGTGGGGAAAAAAAGTATTTAGTCAGCCACCAATTGTGCAAGTTCTCCCACTTAAAAATATGAGAGAGGCCTGTAATTTTCATCATAGGTACACGTCAACTATGACAGACAAAATGAGAAAAATAATTCCAGATTATCACATTGTAGGATTTTTAATGAATTTATTTGCAAATTATGGTGGAAAATAAGTATTTGGTCAATAACTAAAGTTTCTCAATACTTTGTTATATACCCTTTGTTGGCAATGACACAGGTCAAACGTTTTCTGTAAGTCTTCACAAGGTTTTCACACACTGTTGCTGGTATTTTGGCCCATTCCTCCATGCAGATCTCCTCTAGAGCAGTGATGTTTTGGGGCTGTCGCTGGGCAACACGGACTTTCAACTCCCTCCAAAGATTTTCTATGGGGTTGAGATCTGGAGACTGGCTAGGCCACTCCAGGACCTTGAAATGCTTCTTACGAAGCCACTCCTTCGTTGCCCGGGCGGTGTGTTTGGGATCATTGTCATGCTGAAAGACCCAGCCACGTTTCATCTTCAATGCCCTTGCTGATGGAAGGAGGTTTTCACTCAAAATCTCACGATACATGGCCCATTCATTCTTTCCTTTACACGGATCAGTCGTCCTGGTCCCTTTGCAGAAAAACAGCCCCAAAGCATGATGTTTCCACCCCCATGCTTCACAGTAGGTATGGTGTTCTTTGGATGCAACTCAGCATTCTTTGTCCTCCAAACACGACGAGTTGAGTTTTTACCAAAAAGTTCTATTTTGGTTTCATCTGACCATATGACATTCTCCCAATCCTCTTCTGGATCATCCAAATGCACTCTAGCAAACTTCAGATGGGCCTGGACATGTACTGGCTTAAGCAGGGGGACACGTCTTGCACTGCAGGATTTGAGTCCCTGGCGGCGTAGTGTGTTACTGATGGTAGGCTTTGTTACTTTGGTCCCAGCTCTCTGCAGGTCATTCACTAGGTCCCCCCCGTGTGGTTCTGGGATTTTTGCTCACCGTCCTTGTGATCATTTTGACCCCACGGGGTGAGATCTTGCGTGGAGCCCCAGATCGAGGGAGATTATCAGTGGTCTTGTATGTCTTCCATTTCCTAATAATTGCTCCCACAGTTGATTTCTTCAAACCAAGCTGCTTACCTATTGCAGATTCAGTCTTCCCAGCCTGGTGCAGGTCTACAATTTTGTTTCTGGTGTCCTTTGACAGCTCTTTGGTCTTGGCCATAGTGGAGTTTGGAGTGTGACTGTTTGAGGTTGTGGACAGGTGTCTTTTAAACTGATAACAAGTTCAAACAGGTGCCATTAATACAGGTAACGAGTGGAGGACAGAGGAGCCTCTTAAAGAAGAAGTTACAGGTCTGTGAGAGCCAGAAATCTTGCTTGTTTGTAGGTGACCAAATACTTATTTTCCACCATAATTTGCAAATAAATTCATTAAAAATCCTACAATGTGATTTTCTGGAAAAAAAATTCTCAATTTGTCTGTCATAGTTGACGTGTACCTATGATGAAAATTACAGGCCTCTCTCATCTTTTTAACTGGAAGAACTTGCACAATTGGTGGCTGACTAAATACTTTTTTCCCCCACTGTACATTTCCTCAGTGAAAACAATGTACTGAGCAAATGTCAAATTGGCTTTTTACCAAATTATCCTCAGTGTACAATGTAAAACACCAAATAATGCATGCAGAGCAGAATTAGGCCGATACCTGCTAATGATCAAAATCCAGAAAAGAGCCGTTAAATTCTACAACCACCTAAAAGGAAGCGATTCCCAAACCTTCCATAACAAAGCCATCACCTACAGAGAGATGAACCTAGAGCGTCCCCTCAGCAAGCTGGTCCTGGGGCTCTGTTCACAATCACAAACAGACCTCACAGAGCCCCAGGACAACAACACAATTAGACCCAACCAAATCATGAGAAAACAAAAAGATAATTACTTGACACATTGGAAAGAATTAACAAAAAAACAGAGCAAACTAGAATGCTATTTGGCCCCAAACAGAGAGTACACAGTGGCAGAATACCGGACCACTGTGACTGACCCAAAATTAAGGAAAGCTTTGACTATGTACAGACTCAGTGAGCATAGCCTTGCTATTGAGAAAGGCCGCCGTAGGCAGACCTGTCTCTCAAGAGAAGACAGGCTATGTGCACACTGCCCACAAAATGAGGTGGAAACTGAGCTGCACTTCCTAACCTCCTGCCAAATGTATGACCATATTAGAGACACATATTTCCCTCAGATTACACAGACCCACAAAGAATTCGAAAAACAAATCCAATTTTGATAAACTCCCATATTTTGGGGGTGAAACACCACAGTGTGCCATCACAGCAGCAATATTTGTGACCTGTTGCCACAAGAAAAGGGCAACCAGTGAAGAACAAACACCATTGTAAATACAACCCATATTTATGTTGATTTATTTTCCCTTTTGTACTTTAACTATTTGCACATTGTTACAACACTGTATATATATACATAATATGACATTTGAAATGTCTTTATTCTTTTGGACCTTTTGTGAGTATAATGTTTACTGATCATTTTGATTGATTATTTCACTTTGGTTTATTATGTTTCCCATGTTTCTGCCAATAAAGCCCCTTAATTTGAAATTGAATTGAATTGAGAGATAGGAGGAGGGGGGTTGGTGGGGGAGAGAAGATCATGTTGAAGTCTCCCGCCTGACTCTCACCTGGTCTCCTTCAAACGGATGAGGAACAGCACGTTAGTAACAACAAATTAAAACAGTTGTGCTTTTTTGTTGTTGTTGTTGTGTTTGTTAGAATGAAAATTGCGTGATCATGCTTAGTAACTGCCACATGGACCACCCATGCCAAGCATTAGTCTACAGAAATAAAACAATGACTAGGCGATGCCATTTGAATTCTGCTTAAACTTGAGTCAGAATATCCCATCCAATGTAATGCAAATCAACAGACATTTGAAAAGAGGTCCTAGAAACCCAACCAACTCATCCGGCTGTGTCCCCACTTTCCACAGAACCCCTACCGGACATGACAGTATGACAGTGTGGTTGTTAAATAAACTAACCGTTTCAGTGGTGCATGAAACAAGCGTGACACTTTAGCAGAACGTATTGACCATGTCCCTGCAGTGGCCAACGGTGTGGAAAGGTTGAATTTGCATAACCTGTTTGCCAGAGAAACTTGAACAAAGTGTGGCTACCTGTGCTGTCTGTGGTCTCTGACATGATTATATAACAGAGTCTGGTATTAAAATGGTGCCTGTCTGTACCTGGCCAACTACAATGTCTAAAGTCATCCACTGACTTTAACACTTCTAAAGGCCAAGTGAATCAAAAACATATTTTTTCCTGTGTTTTATATGTATTTCCACACTATGAGGTTAGAATAATACTGTGAAAATTTGAAAATGATGATAATGACCTTTTAGTGTAAGACCTGTTTGAAAAGACAGCCTGAAATGTCATTCTGTTTTGGTGGGATGGAGTTTTGGCCAGCCTGGTGACATCACCAGGTGGTAAATTAGTTGATAGACCAATAAGAGAGAGTTCCAAACCTCTCTGCCAATAACAGCTAGTTTTCAGATTTCCCCTCCCCACTCAGACCACTCCCAGACAGTCCTAGCAAAATTCTTGCTTGAGAAATTGCTCTTTGCTAAGAAGCTATTTTTGTTTCTTTTGGACCATTTTTATTGTAAACAATCACAGTATAGTACTCAACTGTTACCCAGAAAGTGTTCGATGTTGAGATAAAAACGTCTGCATTGGCCCTTTAAACGTAGTCTACAGCGATTAGAAAAACCAGGAGTCCGACTGCAAGTGTTTCAGTCTGGGTTGTTTTAAGAGTTGGAAGTGACTTCACAGAGACACCATGTTTTCAAACAGCATTTATTTATTTATTTATTTATTCAGATAACCGAAGTTAAGATGATAATTAGAAAGGAGAGGATTACAAAAAGTAATGTTATTAAGTCACAAAAATAACTTTTACAAAATCACATTTTAGTAATATAACACATCTATCATTCTTCATTAGTTATCACCTGACAAAAATATAAAAACACTTGTGGCTCAGAATAGCACATGTCTGATGACTTTTCCTCAGCATGTAAAGTAAGGTGTGGTAGGGTGGTGTATGGAGGAGGGAGAGAGGGGTGGTATCAGTGTGTGGTAGGGTGGTGTATGGAGGAGGGAGAGGGGGGTGGTATCAGTGTGTGGTAGGGTGGTGTATGGAGGAGGGAGAGGGGGGTGGTATCAGTGTGTGGTAGGGTGGTGTATGGAGGAGGGAGAGGGGGGTGGTATCAGTGTGTGGTAGGGTGGTGTATGGAGGAGGGAGAGGGGGGTGGTATCAGTGTGTGGTAGGGTGGTGTATGGAGGAGGGAGAGGCTGTGGTATCAGTGTGTGGTAGGGCATGACTGAGGACGGGTGGGAGTAGTTCTTACGTTGTGTAGTTTGGTGTGAGGGGTGGCTGGAGGAGAGATAGGGCAGTAGGTGTGAGGGGTGGCTGGAGGATAGAGAGGGCAGTAGGTGTGGAGGAGGGGTGGCTGGAGGAGAGAGAGGGCAGTAGGTGTGAGGGGTGGCTGGAGGAGAGAGAGGGCAGTGGTGTGGAGGGGGTGGCTGGAGGAGGGAGAGGGCAGTAGGTGTGGTAGGGGGTGGCTGGAGGAATGAGAGGGCAGTGGTGTGGAGGGGTGGCTGGAGGAGAGAGAGGGCAGTAGGTGTGGGGTGGCTGGAGGAATGAGAGGGCAGTAGGTGTGAGGGGTGACTGGAGGAGGGAGAGGGCAGTAGGTGTGAGGGGTGGCTGGAGGAGAGAGAGGGCAGTAGGTATGAGGGGTGGCTGGAGGAGGGAGAGGGCAGTAGGTGTGAGGGGTGGCTGGAGGAGGGAGAGGGCAGTAGGTGTGAGGGGTGGCTGGAGGAGGGAGAGGGCAGTAGGTGTGAGGGTGGCTGGAGGAGGGAGAGGGCAGTAGGTGTGAGGAGGGGTGGCTGGAGGAATGAGAGGGCAGTAGGTGTGAGGGGGTGGCTGGAGGAGAGGGAGGGCAGTAGGTGTGAGGGGTGGCTGGAGGAGGGAGAGGGTAGTAGGTGTGAGGGGGTGGCTGGAGGAGGGAGAGGGCAGTAGGTGTGAGGGTGGCTGGAGGAGAGGGAGGGCAGTAGGTGTGAGGGGTGGCTGGAGGAGGGAGAGGGCAGTAGGTGTGAGGGGTGGCTGGAGGAATGAGAGGGCAGTAGGTGTGAGGAGGGGTGGCTGGAGGAATGAGAGGGCAGTAGGTGTGAGGGGTGGCTGGAGGAGAGAGAGGGCAGTAGGTGTGAGGGTGGCTGGAGGAATGAGAGGGCAGTAGGTGTAAGGGGTGGCTGGAGGAGGGAGAGGGCAGTAGGTGTGAGGGGTGGCTGGAGGAGGGAGAGGGCAGTAGGTGTGAGGGGTGGCTGGAGGAGAGAGAGGGCAGTAGGTATGAGGGTGGCTGGAGGAGGGAGAGGGCAGTAGGGTGTGAGGGGTGGCTGGAGGAGGGAGAGGGCAGTAGGTGTGAGGGGTGGCTGGAGGAATGAGAGGGCAGTAGGTGTAAGGGGGTGGCTGGAGGAGGGAGAGGGCAGTAGGTGTGAGGGGTGGCTGGAGGAGGGAGAGGGCAGTAGGTGTGAGGGGTGGCTGGAGGAATGATAGGGCAGTAGGTGTGAGGGGTGGCTGGAGGAGAGATAGGGCAGTAGGTGTGAGGGGTGGCTGGAGGAGGGAGAGGGCAGTAGGTGTGAGGGGTGGCTGGAGGAGAGAGAGGGCAGTAGGTGTGAGGAGGGGTGGTTGTGGATGTAGGAGAGCTTCGCCCCAGTTTGACCCAGGAGGTAAGGGTTCATAAGGTCGTCAGAGGGCTGGAGTCTGGACAGGGAGAGGTCAGAGGACTGGAGTCTGGACAGGGAGAGGTCAGAGGACTGGAGTCTGGACAGAGAGGGGTCAGAGGACTGGAGTCTGGACAGGGAGGGGTCAGAGGACTGGAGTCTGGACAGGGAGAGGTCAGAGGACTGGAGTCTGGACAGGGAGGGGTCAGAGGACTGGAGTCTGGACAGGGAGGGGTCAGAGGACTGGAGTATGGACAGGGAGAGGTCAGAGGACTGGAGTATGGACAGGGAGAGGTCAGAGGACTGGAGTATGGACAGGGAGAGGTCAGAGGACTGGAGTCTGGACAGAGAGGAGTCAGAGGACTGGAGTCTGGACAGGGGGTCAGAGGGCTGGAGTCTGGACAGGGGGTCAGAGGGCTGGAGTCTGGACAGGGAGAGGTCAGAGGACTGGAGTCTGGACAGAGAGGGGTCAGAGGGCTGGAGTCTGGACAGAGAGGAGTCAGAGTAGAGACCCAGCTCAGCCTCTAACACACCTGTCTTCTGCTTAACCCTGTTGTTCTTAATGGAGACCTTACGGTTCCGTGTCTGGATGCCTTCCTTCTTCATGGTCAGAGGTCTGTTGACCTGAAGAGGAGAACAGAGGAACAGTGACATTAGTATGAATACTCCCCTGGGTGAATGAAGAGGATGCCATTATAGGAACAAAGGAAAGTATGTGTCTTGATTCATGTAGAAAAAAGAGGCTAGTGGCACTAGATATTAACATGTTGGTAACTTTACCTGCAGCATGCAGCTATTATTTACATTTACATTTTAGCGCCATGCTCTACCAACTGAGCTACAGGAGGCCTATTATGCTTTATGACTTGTTATAAAGCATGTCTGATCCTTGATAATGTCTTATTATAAAGCTTATAATATGCTACGTCTCTCTACGGGGCGGCTGGTACCCTGGCGGTTAGAAGGCACTTAACCCTAACTGCTCCAGTGTCGCTGTTGATAATGGCTGACCCTGGCAGTGACTCAGGGGAAGTTGGGATTATACATGCGTACAATACAAACTTGTACATATGTGAAATAGGACAAATATAATCACCCACCAAATTATTATTATTCAACGGACTCACAATGGCTGTTATGCAGTCTAATGGAATGAGAAGCTGTTATGCAGTCTAATGGAATGAGAAGCCGATGGCAGGTAGCTTAGTGGTTAAGAGCGTTGTGGCAGTAACCGAAAGGTCGCTGGTTCTAATCCCTGAGCCGACTAGGTGAAAAATCTGTCGATGTGCCCTTGAGCAAGGCACTTAACCCTAATTGCTCCTGTAAGTCGCTCTGGGTAAGAGCGTCTGCTAAATGACTAACATGTAAATGTAAATGTTATGTAGTCTAATGGAATGAGAAGCGAGTACGCAGTCTAATGGAATGAGAAGCCGCATGCAGTCTAATGGAATGAGAAGCCGTTACGCAGTCTAATGGAATGAGAAGCCGTTATGCAGTCTAATGGAATGAGAAGCCCGATGATGCAGTCTAATGGAATGAGAAGCCGTTATGCAGTCTAATGGAATGAGAAGTTCGTACGCAGTCTAATGGAATGAGAAGGTCACATGAGTCTAATGGAATGAGAAGCTCGGGGGCATGCAGTCTAATGGAATGAGAAGCCGTTAAGCAGTCTAATGGAATGAGAAGCCGTTAAGCAGTCTAATGGAATGAGAAGCCGATATGCAGTCTAATGGAATGAGAAGCCGTTATGCAGTCTAATGGAATGAGAAGCCGTTATGCAGTCTAATAGAATGAGAAGCCGTTACGCAGTCTAATGGAATGAGAAGCTCGTTACGCAGTCTAATGGAATGAGAAGCCGTTACGCAGTCTAATGGAATGAGAAGCCGATACAGTCTAATGGAATGAGAAGTCGTTAAGCAGTCTAATGGAATGAGAAGCCGTTATGCAGTCTAATGGAATGAGAAGCCGTTATGCAGTCTAATGGAATGAGAAGTGTACGCAGTCTAATGGAATGAGAAGTCGTACGCAGTCTAATGGAATGAGAATCGTACGCAGTCTAATGGAATGAGAAGCCGTTACGCAGTCTAATGGAATGAGAAGCCGTCAGCAGTCTAATGGAATGAGAAGCCGTTACGCAGTCTAATGGAATGAGAAGCCGTTTGCAGTCTAATGGAATGAGAAGCCGTTACGCAGTCTAATGGAATGAGAAGCCGCATGCAGTCTAATGGAATGAGAAGCCGTTACAGCAGTCTAATGGAATGAGAAGCCGTTACGCAGTCTAATGGAATGAGAAGCCGTTACGCAGTCTAATGGAATGAGAAGCCGTTCGCAGTCTAATGGAATGAGAAGTCGAGCAGTCTAATGGAATGAGAAGCGTTACGCAGTCTAATGGAATGGAGAAGTCACACGCAGTCTAATGGAATGAGAAGCCCATACGCAGTCTAATGGAATGAGAAGCCGTTACGCAGTCTAATGGAATGAGAAGTCCGTAGCAGTCTAATGGAATGAGAAGCCGTTATGCAGTCTAATGGAATGAGAAGCCGTTATGCAGTCTAATGGAATGAGAAGTCATAAGCAGTCTAATGGAATGAGAAGCCGTATACAGTCTAATGGAATGAGAAGCCGTTATGCAGTCTAATGGAATGAGAAGCCGTTATGCAGTCTAATGGAATGAGAAGCCGTTATGCAGTCTAATGGAATGAGAAGCGTCACATGCAGTCTAATGGAATGAGAAGTCGTACGCAGTCTAATGGAATGAGAAGTCGCACGCAGTCTAATGGAATGAGAAGCCGTTAGCAGTCTAATGGAATGAGAAGCCGTTATGCAGTCTAATGGAATGAGAAGCCGTTATGCAGTCTAATGGAATGAGAAGCGTTATGCAGTCTAATGGAATGAGAAGCGTTACGCAGTCTAATGGAATGAGAAGCCGTTATGCAGTCTAATGGAATGAGAAGCCGTTATGCAGTCTAATGGAATGAGAAGCCGATACGCAGTCTAATGGAATGAGAAGCCGCATGCAGTCTAATGGAATGAGAAGCCGATACGCAGTCTAATGGAATGAGAAGCCGTTAAGCAGTCTAATGGAATGAGAAGCCGACGCAGTCTAATGGAATGAGAAGCCGTTATGCAGTCTAATGGAATGAGAAGCCGTTATGCAGTCTAATGGAATGAGAAGCCGTTATGCAGTCTAATGGAATGAGAAGCTGTTATGCAGTCTAATGGAATGAGAAGCCGTCACGCAGTCTAATGGAATGAGAAGCCCTGCACGCAGTCTAATGGAATGAGAAGCGTCACGCAGTCTAATGGAATGAGAAGCCGTTACGCAGTCTAATGGAATGAGAAGCCGTTACGCAGTCTAATGGAATGAGAAGCCGTTACGCAGTCTAATGGAATGAGAAGCCGTTACGCAGTCTAATGGAATGAGAAGCCGTGAGGCAGTCTAATGGAATGAGAAGCCGTTACGCAGTCTAATGGAATGAGAAGCCGTGCTCTAATGAAGCAGCAGTCTAATGGAATGAGAAGCCGTTCGCAGTCTAATGGAATGAGAAGCCGTTATGCAGTCTAATGGAATGAGAAGCCGTTATGCAGTCTAATGGAATGAGAAGCCGTTATGCAGTCTAATGGAATGAGAAGCCGTTACGCAGTCTAATGGAATGAGAAGCCGTTACGCAGTCTAATGGAATGAGAAGTTCACGCAGTCTAATGGAATGAGAAGCCGTACATGCAGTCTAATGGAATGAGAAGTCACGCAGTCTAATGGAATGAGAAGCCGTTACGCAGTCTAATGGAATGAGAAGCCGTTACGCAGTCTAATGGAATGAGAAGCCGTTACGCAGTCTAATGGAAATGAGAAGCCATACGCAGTCTAATGGAATGAGAAGCCGTTATGCAGTCTAATGGAATGAGAAGCCGTTATGCAGTCTAATGGAATGAGAAGCCGTTATGCAGTCTAATGGAATGAGAAGCCGTTATGCAGTCTAATGGAATGAGAAGTTATGCAGTCTAATGGAATGAGAAGCCGTTATGCAGTCTAATGGAATGAGAAGTCGTTATGCAGTCTAATGGAATGAGAAGCCGTTATGCAGTCTAATGGAATGAGAAGTCGTTATGCAGTCTAATGGAATGAGAAGCCATTATGCAGTCTAATGGAATGAGAAGCCGTTATGCAGTCTAATGGAATGAGAAGCCGTTATGCAGTCTAATGGAATGAGAAGCCGTTATGCAGTCTAATGGAATGAGAAGCCGTTATGCAGTCTAATGGAATGAGAAGCCGTTATGCAGTCTAATGGAATGAGAAGCCGTTATGCAGTCTAATGGAATGAGAAGCCGTTATGCAGTCTAATGGAATGAGAAGCGTTATGCAGTCTAATGGAATGAGAAGCCGTTATGCAGTCTAATGGAATGAGAAGCCGTTATGCAGTCTAATGGAATGAGAAGCCGTTATGCAGTCTAATTGGAATGAGAAGCCGTTATGCAGTCTAATTGGAATGAGAAGCCGTTATGCAGTCTAATGGAATGAGAAGCCGTTATGCAGTCTAATGGAATGAGAAGCCGTTATGCAGTCTAATGGAATGAGAAGTCGTTACGCAGTCTAATGGAATGAGAAGCTTTACGCAGTCTAATGGAATGAGAAGCCGTTAAGCAGTCTAATGGAATGAGAAGCCGTAAGCAGTCTAATGGAATGAGAAGCCGTTATGCAGTCTAATGGAATGAGAAGTCATATGCAGTCTAATGGAATGAGAAGCCGTTATGCAGTCTAATGGAATGAGAAGCCGTTATGCAGTCTAATGGAATGAGAAGCCGTTATGCAGTCTAATGGAATGAGAAGCCGTTATGCAGTCTAATGGAATGAGAAGCCGTTATGCAGTCTAATGGAATGAGAAGCTGCACGCAGTCTAATGGAATGAGAAGCCGTTACGCAGTCTAATGGAATGAGAAGCCGTTACGCAGTCTAATGGAATGAGAAGCCGTTACGCAGTCTAATGGAATGAGAAGCCGTATTGCAGTCTAATGGAATGAGAAGTCACATGCAGTCTAATGGAATGAGAAGCCGTTACGCAGTCTAATGGAATGAGAAGCCGTTATGCAGTCTAATGGAATGAGAAGCCGTTATGCAGTCTAATGGAATGAGAAGCCGTTATGCAGTCTAATGGAATGAGAAGTCGATATGCAGTCTAATGGAATGAGAAGCCGATATGCAGTCTAATGGAATGAGAAGCCGTTATGCAGTCTAATGGAATGAGAAGCCG
Source organism: Coregonus clupeaformis (assembly GCF_020615455.1). NCBI lineage: Eukaryota > Metazoa > Chordata > Actinopteri > Salmoniformes > Salmonidae > Coregonus > Coregonus clupeaformis. The sequence goes on from NC_059215.1 coordinate 5,593,004, forward strand.
TTATGCAGTCTAATGGAATGAGAAGCCGTTATGCAGTCTAATGGAATTAGAAGCCGTTATGCAGTCTAATGGAATGAGAAGCCGTTATGCAGTCTAATGGAATGAGAAGTCGTTATGCAGTCTAATGGAATGAGAAGTCGTGTATGCAGTCTAATGGAATGAGAAGCCGTTATGCAGTCTAATGGAATGAGAAGCCGTTATGCAGTCTAATGGAATGAGAAGCCGTTATGCAGTCTAATGGAATGAGAAGCCGTTATGCAGTCTAATTGGAATGAGAAGCCGTTATGCAGTCTAATTGGAATGAGAAGCCGTATATGCAGTCTAATGGAATGAGAAGCCGTTATGCAGTCTAATGGAATGAGAAGCCGTTATGCAGTCTAATGGAATGAGAAGCCGTTACGCAGTCTAATGGAATGAGAAGCCGTTACGCAGTCTAATGGAATGAGAAGCCGTTATGCAGTCTAATGGAATGAGAAGCCGTTACGCAGTCTAATGGAATGAGAAGCCGTTACGCAGTCTAATGGAATGAGAAGCCGTTACGCAGTCTAATGGAATGAGAAGCCGTTATGCAGTCTAATGGAATGAGAAGCCGTGATGCTGAGTAGTGAGAGTAGTTCTTACGTTGTGTAGTTTGTAGTAGAGTCCACAGGCGTTACAGACTGGCTCTCCGCTGGCGCTGCGTCTCCACAGAGTGGTGGTACTGGTGTGGCAGTTGGCGCAGTTTGTCCATGCACGCTTACTGACGATCTGCATGGGGGGAGCAACAGAGATGTGTTTAACTTTAGAAATCACAGGTGGAGCAGCGAATACACTGTGTTAGATAGTGGTAGGACAGAGGAGAGGAGAGAGGAGAGGAGAGAGAGAGGAGAGGAGAGAGAGGAGAGGAGAGGAGAGGAGAGGAGAGGAGAGGAGAGAGAGGAGAGGAGAGAGAGGAGAGGAGAGGAGAGGAGAGGAGAGGGAGAGGAGAGGCGAGGCGAGGCGAGGCGAGAGAGAGGAGAGGAGAGGAGGGAGAGGAGAGGAGAGGAGAGGAGAGGAGGAAAGATGTATTGTCTTGGAGAAATAAATATGAGAAGTCTAAGAAGGAAATTCACAGCATGACTGTAAATCTATATAATAAATAACATACCAGTCAGAATAATCAATAACATACCAGTCAGTCTAAATAATCAATAACATACAGTGGGGGGAAAAAAGTATTTAGTCAGCCACCAATTGTGCAAGTTCTCCCACTTAAAAAGATGAGAGGCCTGTAATTTTCATCATAGGTACAAATCAAATCAAATCAAATTTTATTGGTCACATGCGCCGAATACAACAGGTGCAGACATTACAGTGAAATGCTTACTTACAGCCCTTAACCAACAGTGCATTTATTTTAAACAAAAAAAGTAAGAATAAAACAACAACAAAAAAGTGTTGAGAAAAAAAGAGCAGAAGTAAAATAAAGTGACAGTAGGAGGCTATATATACAGTAAAATAAAGTGACAGTAGGGAGGCTATATATACAGGGGGGGTACCGTTGCATAGTCAATGTGCGGGGGCACCCGGCTAGTTGAGGTAGTTGAGGTAATATGTACATGTGGGTAGAGTTAAAGTGACTATGCATAAATACTTAACAGAGTAGCAGCAGCGTAAAAAGGATGGGGTGGGGGGCAGTGCAAATAGTCTGGGTAGCCATGATTAGCTGTTCAGGAGTCTTATGGCTTGGGGGTAGAAGCTGTTGAGAAGTCTTTTGGACCTAGACTTGGCACTCCGGTACCGCTTGCCGTGCGGTAGCAGAGAGAACAGTCTATGACTAGGGTGGCTGGAGTCTTTGACAATTTTGAGGGCCTTCCTCCTCTACACGTCAACTATGACAGACAAATTGAGAAAAAATAATCCAGAAAATCACATTGTAGGATTTTTAATGAATTTATTTGCAATTATGGTGGAAAATAAGTATTTGGTCACCTACAAACAAGCAAGATTTCTGGCTCTCACAGACCTGTAACTTCTCCTTTAAGAGGCTCTGTCCTCCACTCGTTACCTGTATTAATGGCACCTGTTTGAACTTGTTATCAGTATAAAAGACACCTGTCCACAACCTCAAACAGTCACACTCCAAACTCCACTATGGCCAAGACCAAAGAGCTGTCAAAGGACACCAGAAACAAAATTGTAGACCTGCACCAGGCTGGGAAGACTGAATCTGCAATAGGTAAGCAGCTTGGTTTGAAGAAATTAACTGTGGGAGCAATTATTAGGAAATGGAAGACATACAAGACCACTGATAATCTCCCTCGAAAATCCCAGAACCACACAGGGGACCTAGTGAATGACCTGCAGAGAGCTGGGACCAAAGTAACAAAGCCTACCATCAGTAACACACTACGCCGCCAGGGACTCAAATCCTGCAGTGCCAGACGTGTCCCCCTGCTTAAGCCAGTACATGTCCAGGCCCGTCTGAAGTTTGCTAGAGTGCATTTGGATGATCCAGAAGAGGATTGGGAGAATGTCATATGGTCAGATGAAACCAAAATATAACTTTTTGGTAAAAACTCAACTCGGTCGTGTTTGGAGGACAAAGAATGCTGAGTTGCATCCAAAGAACACCATACCTACTGTGAAGCATGGGGGTGGAAACATCATGCTTTGGGGCTGTTTTTCTGCAAAGGGACCAGGACGACTGATCCGTGTAAAGGAAAGAATGAATGGGGCCATGTATCGTGAGATTTTGAGTGAAAACCTCCTTCCATCAGCAAGGGCATTGAAGATGAAACGTGGCTGGGTCTTTCAGCATGACAATGATCCCAAACACACCGCCCGGCAACGAAGGAGTGGCTTCGTAGAAGAAGCATTTCAAGTTCCTGGAGTGGCCTAGCCAGTCTCCAGATCTCAACCCCATAGAAAATCTTTGGAGGGAGTTGAAAGTCTGTGTTGCCCAGCGACAGCCCCAAAACATCACTGCTCTAGAGGAGATCTGCATGGAGGAATGGGCCAAAATACCAGCAACAGTGTGTGAAAACCTTGAAGACTTACAGAAAACGTTTGACCTGTGTCATTACCAACAAAGGGTATATAACAAAGTATTGAGAAACTTTTGTTATTGACCAAATACTTATTTTCCACCATAATATGCAAATAAATTCATAAAAATCCTACAATGTGATTTTCTGGAAAAAAATTGTCTCATTTTGTCTGTCATAGTTGACGTGTACCTATGACGAAAATTACAGGCCTCTCTCATCTTTTTAAGTGGGAGAACTTGCACAATTGGTGGCTGACTAAATACTTTTTTCCCCACTGCACCAGTCAGTCTAAATAATAAATAACATACCAGTCAGTCTAAATAATCATTAACATACCGGTCTCTTTTGGGTCTGATGAGGGTCTGTTCTGGCTGTTCGTCTTGTGGTAGAGGCCACAGGCGTTACAGAGGTAGTGTCCTGTCCCGTCACGATGCCACAGAGGGGTGGCGGTCGCACCACAGTTCAAACACTCACGGGCCTCTGGGACAGGGACAGGGAGAGGGACAGGGAGAGGGAGAGGGAGAGGGACAGGGACAGGGACAGGGACAGGGAGAGGGAGAGGGAGAGGGACAGGGACAGGAGAGAGGGAGAGGGACAGGGAGAGGGACAGGGAGAGGGACAGGGAGAGGGACAGGGACAGGGACAGGGAGAGGAGAGAGGACAGGGACAGGGACAGGGACAGGGACAGGGACAAGGGAGAGGGACAGGGACAGGGAGAGGGACAGGGAGAGGGACAGGGACAGGGACAGGGACAGGGAGAGGGACATGGACAGGGACAGGGACAGGGACAGGGAGAGGAGAGGGACAGGGACAGGGACAGGGAGAGGGAGAGGGACAGGGACAGGTACAGGGACAGGGACAGGGAGAGGGAGAGGGAGAGGGAGAGGAGAGGGACAGGGACAGGAGAGGGACAGGGACAGGGACAGGGACAGGACAGGGACAGGAGAGAGGGAGAGGAGAGAGGGAGAGGGAGAGGGAGAGGGACAGGGACAGGGACAGGGACAGGGACAGGGACAGGGACAGGGAGAGGGACAGGACAGGGACAGGGACAGGGACAGGGAGAGGGAGAGGGACAGGGACAGGGAGAGGGACAGGGACAGGGAGAGGGAGAGGGAGAGGGACAGGGACAGGGAGAGGGAGAGGGAGAGGGAGAGGGACAGGGACAGGGACAGGGACAGGGACAGGGAGAGGGAGAGAGGAGAGGGAGAGGGACAGGGACAGGGACAGGGAGAGGGACAGGGACAGGGACAGGGACAGGGACAGGGACATGACAGGGACAAGGGAGAGGGACAGGGAGAGGGACAGGGACAGGGAGAGGGAGAGGGACAGGGACAGGGAGAGGGACAGGACAGGGACAGGGAGAGGGACAGGACAGGGAGAGGGACAAGGGACAGGGAGAGGGACAGGGACAGGGAGAGGGAGAGGGAGAGGGAGAGGGACAGGGACAGGGACAGGAGAGGGACAGGACAGGGAGAGGGACAGGGACAGGAGAGAGGAGAGGGAGAGGGAGAGGGACAGGGACAGGGACAGGGACAGGGAGAGCACCCGTCAGCTTTACATACAGCGCTTTCAGAAAGTATTCTATCCCCTTGACTTTCTCAACATTTTGTTACGTTACAGCCTTGTTCTAAAATGGATTACATTTATTTTTTTACTCAACAATCTACACACAGTAACCCATAATGACAATGCAAAAACAGTTTTTTTTGGCAAAGTAATAAGAAATAGCTTAGGTGCATCCTGTTTCTATTGATCATCCTTGAGATGTTTCTACAACTTGATTGGTGTCCACCTGTAGAAAATTCAATTGATTGGACATGATTTGGAAAGGCACACACCTGTCTATATAAGGTCCCACAGTTGACAGTGCATTTCTGAGCAAAACCAAGCCATAAGGTTGAAGGAATTGCCCGTAGAGCTCCGAGACAGGATTGTGTCGAGGCACAGATCTGGGGAAGGGTACCAAAACATTTCTGCAGCATTGAAGGTCCCCAAAAACAAAAACACAGTGGCCTCCATCATTCTTGAATGAAAGAAGCAATCGGGGGAGAAGGGCTTTGGTCAGGGAGGTGACCAACAACCCGATGGTCACTCTGACAGAGCTCCGGAGTTCCTCTGTGAAGATGGGAGAACCTTCCAGAAGGACAACCATCTCTACAGCACTCCACTAATCAGGCCAGACGGAAGCCAGACGGAAGCCACTCCTCAGTAAAAGGCACATGACAGCCTGCTTGGAGTTTGCCAAAAGGCACCTAAAGGACTCTCAGACCATGAGAAACAAGACTCTCTTGTTTGATGAAAGAGAGATTGAACTCTTGGCATAAATGCCAAGCGCCACGTCTGGAGAAAACCTGGCACCATACCTACGGTGAAGCATGGTGGTGGCAGCATCGTGCTGTGGGGATGTTTTTCAGCGGCAGGGAGACTAGTCAGGATCGAGGGAAAGATGAACGGAGCAAAGTACAGAGAGATCCTTGACAACAACCTGCTCCAGAACACTCAGGACCTCAGACTGGAGCGAAGGGTCACCTTCCAACAGGACAACGACCCTAAGCACACAGCCAAGACAACGCAGGAGTGGCTTTGGGACAAGTCTCTGAATGTCCTTGAGTGGCCCAGCCAGAGCCCGGATCAAATATCTCTGGTGAGACCTGAAAATAGCTGTGCAGCGATGCTCCCATCCAACCTGACAGAGCTTGAGAGGATCTTCAGAGAAGAATGGGAGAAACTCCCCAAATACAGGTGTGCCAAGCTTGTAGCATCATTCCCAAGAAGACTCGAGGCTGTAATCGCTGCCAAAGGTGCTTCAACAAAGTACTGAGTAAAGGGTCTGAATACTTATGTAAATGTGATATTTCAGAAGAAAAAAATTTGCAGAAATTTCTAAAAAAGCTGTTTTTGCTTTTTCATGATGGGGTATTGTGTGTAGATTGATGAGGGGGAAAAATCAATGTAATACATTTTAGAATAAGGCCGTAACCTAACAAAATATGAAAAAAGTAAAGGGGTCTGAATACTTTCCGAAAGCACTGTAATTTCTTTGACATAAAATAATCGGAAGCCTAGTTTTTGCATGTGCACCCTGCTGTCGTCTATACATTGTGTGGTTTAGTCTCAGGACGTACAGTGCGTTCAGAAAGTATTCACACCCCTTGACTTATTCCACATTTGTTGTGTTACAGCCTGAATTTTAAATGGATTAAATTTAGATTTTTGGTCAATGACCTACACACAATATCCCATAATGTCAAAGTGGAATTGTATTTTTCCAAATGTTTCCAAATTAATTAAAAATGAAAAGCTGAAATGTTTTGAGTGAATATTTATTCCACCCCTTTATTATGGCAAGCCTAAATAAGTTCAGGAGTAAACATTTGCTTAACAAGTCACATAATAAATTGCATGGGCTCTGTGTGCAAAAAAAATAGTATTTAACATGATTTTTAAATGACTACCTCATCTCTGTACCCCATACAATAATTTGTCCCTCAGTCGACTAGTGAATTTCAAACACAGATTTAACCACAAAGACCAGGGAGGTTTTCCAATACTTCACAAAGGACACATATTGGTAGATTTTTTTAAAGAAAATAAAAAAAGACATTAAATATCCCTTTGAGCATGGTGAAGTTATTAATTACCCTTTGGATGGTGTATCAATACACCCAGTCACTACAAAGATACAGGGTCCTTCCTAGCTCAGTTTCGGAGAGGAAGGAAACAGCTCAGGGATTTCGTTGTGAGGCCAATATTAATTACAGAGTTTAATGGCTGTGATGGGAGAGAACTGAGGGATGGATCAACATTGTAGTTACTCCACAATACTAACCTAATTGACATAGTGAAAAGACGGAAGCCTGTACAGAATACACATTTTTCCAAAACATGCATTCTGTTTGTGTGGTATCTGGACAATTTATGACTTTGCTAATGGTCTTGGAGGATGTTGACTCAGCTTAAGGGAGCATCTGGAGAGTAGTTCTATAGGGGCACCCTAAAGCAGAGGAAGTATGTAGGGGGAAAACACCCATATTATGTTACATAGGGCATAGGATATAAATACCACAGTTAAAACAAAGGACGGGGAGAATAACATATTTAGAGTTTGGGTCAGGTTATTCTCCAGATGTCTGCAGATATCTGTAAATTGGCGCTGAGATCTTCAAATGTAATAAATAATTATAATCGAGGACAGTGTCAGCGGATTTCCTTGTTCTCACAGCATATTTAGCATAGTTTTCTCGACACTACAATAATGGCGACGAGGTATTGGTCGTGGTTGCGTCTTTTCTCAGCGTTCCATTCATGGGCGCCCGAGCTGACTCTCGCTCCAGAGTCCGGCAGATAAGGGTGAGTTTTCTCACTACTTTTGGGCACTGGTTAGTTTGTGTGTCTGTGTGTGTGCGTTGAATGAATGCACCGTTAAGAACTTGCGTGTGTGCTTTGCTGTCATTTGCTGTGGGATAAGAGTCCGTTCTAAATTTCTAAATTTGTTTGCGCTGGTAAACAACGCAAACAGGGGGGAGTGTCTATAGGGATATTTTTGCTTGAATAAAATTCAAAAAGAATACAATGAAGGAAAGGCCAGGAACTAAGGAAAAATGTATACAAATTAGAACATCGCGGATCTATGTTAAGCCCTCCAACGAGGCGATCATTAGGATGGGCCGAAAATCCTAAAAGCGCATTAGGTGGGTTTAGGTCAGTCCCAGGGACTGGGGTTGTGGTATATACATTCAGTTGCAAGTTACCGCTCGACTTATAGTTGACGAAGTATATGTTTGATGTAACCGCTCATTGAATTTCTGCAAACTCAAGGTAGCAGAAATGTAGGAACAAAGGAAAAAATGTCGCGATGGTAGTAGCATGCTTAGAGGTCCGTAGGAACGGAAATAAGCCTCTTAAACTGTATGTATGTGTGTGTGGAAGAGAGTAGGATTTGTGTTCTATGTTTTGTGTTGGTTTGTGAGTTCTGTTAAGTGTTACTGTTTGTCTATGGGGGGAAAAGAACGGAGCAACAGCTGGTCTGTTTACTTTCTGTTGTTTAGGCTGGGAGAGAGCTGCTTGAGAGCTCCCTCCACTCTGAAATCGCACTGGTGAATGAACTACGCATGCGTGGGATTTTATGAGTTTAGAGTTACGTAGAGCAAATGTGCCACTCCTGCCTGCACTGAGCTGCTGCAGATGGGACTGCCCTCACCAGTAAGGAGCAAACTGGCAGAGGTGGTTGGACTTGGAAGCATGACAAAAGGTGTCTATAGAGATCATATAGTCCATCAAGTTGATCTGTACAGGAAAAAGGAACACAACCAGAAAGAACAGGACCAAGAAACTCTCAGAAAACTTAATGAAATACAACTGGGGGAGAATAAGAAGGAGAAAGAAAAGCTTTGGTTATGAAGAATCAGTGTGCACCAAATCAACAATCACTGCCACAGCTTCAACTGAACCAGATCAAATGCAATTGTACCAGCCACCAATAGCGGTACCAGTTGTTTCATATCCATAGCCAGTTTCTGGACAGGCACAGAATTGGAGAGGAAGAGGATGAGAAGGCTTAGGAAGAGGAGGAAGATTTAAGTCATACTTCCAGCAATCTTCAGAAGTGTGTTATGATTGTGGACAGGTTGGTGACTTTGCCTGTGAGTGTAATGGGCCAGAAGGAAACACAAGAGGGAATTTCAGAGGAAGATACAGGAGCAAGTGAAGATCATCTGGAGGACAGGTGGACCCTTATAGGGGCAAGGAGCAAGGATTCTAGGGGTGCCTAGAAGATCCGAAAGGGGGGTGTCAGCTGGTAGCACCAGTTAGGGGAAAAAGATCCAACAATTGAGGTGAAAATAAACAACGGACTATGGGAAGTGATGATGGATAGCGGAACGGCTTTCATCTGTGTTCAGCCTGAAGAGGTTACACATCTCACTATGTCAAATCAACTAATTAGAATAGGGATTTGAGGGAGTAAAACAGTTGATTACTCTTAAGGAACCAATTGAGCTCTGCTATGAAAATGAGAAAATTACAATACCCATACTGGTATCAGAACATACACCTATTGCGTTGTTGGGAAGAGATGCATTGTGGAAGTTGAACTGTACCAATAAGATGTACACCAGACGGCTATCTGGTAGAAGTGCCAAAGGAAAAGGTTTACCAATTGTTGATGATGACAGAGAGGGATTAGTCTATAGTATTCTGGATTGGAAATCTCAGTGAAGATTTTTGAAGCAGGCTAAGATATGGAAGAAATTTAAGGGGGGAAATATGCCAGATGCGAGGCTTCTGGAATATCCATTTCAATTCAGCTCAAGTATTTCAAGAATGCTGCCGAATTGAACTCAGAGGAATGGTTGAGTCATCAACTAAAGAAAGTTCAACTCAGCTCATGTTGCATAATTTTAGGACCACAAGGAGCAGCTATGAAGATAAACACAGACGATTATCTGGATAAAGAATTGGAGATTGAGAAGAGTGTGCCACATGTGACCTTGTTGGTTTCTGAAGGCTATGAGCAGAAGCAAATAGGAGAAATGATGACAGAAGCGAGAAAGCTGTTTTGTAATGATGGAAGAGAATTGGGGGATTTGGAGGAGTGAAGATCAGCGATTTCTGAAAATGATGAGAACCCACAACCCTGGCGTTGCAAGCGCCCATGCTCTACCAACTGTTTCTCAACGTTCTCTGAACTATTTGAGAACATTCCCAATGTCGAATCAGTTGGAGAACATTCCTAGAACACTACCGAAATTTGAAATGAAATGTAACCATGTTTGAACTTGTTGTCATCTCACCTGGAGGAGAGAGGTTGATCTTGTAGTTGAGTAGTTTGGGGAATAGCAGTAGGAGGAAGGGTAGATGACAGCCCCAGGGGGAGGAGTAGAGAGAGGCTGAGCTGTAGTCCTGTCCTGACCCCCAGGGGGTTGCTGTGGAAGCCCAAGGAGTGACCGTAGGCCTGGCCAGAGTGTGGGTACCCATCCCCTGGTGCAGAGATGAGGGTGAGAAAACTACTGCTACATCCGTCATCACTGGGACTCAGCCTCTCCTGGAGCCTGGGACTGTCCTGACAGTCGTGCCCAGGGGAGTGGTGCCCGGTCCTGGGGATGGTCAGAGAGGAGAAGGAGGAGGAGGTGTGGGGGTGTAGAGGGGACTTGGTGGTGGTGAAGGAGCAGGAGGAGGAGTTGAGAGGCTGGCCCCCAGAAGCCCCCTGCTCCAACCACTGGACACTACTGTTGACGTGGGAGGATGACGCGAGTCCACCTGGTGAACTGGAACACAACACAAAAAGGGAGGAACTGTTAGTCTCTGAGTAGCTGGTGTAAGGCTAATTTACAGTGAGGGGAAAAAAGTATTTGATCCCCTGCTGATTTTGTACGTTTGCCCACTGACAAAGAAATGATCAGTCTATAATTTTAATGGTAGGTTTATTTGAACAGTGAGATACAGAATAACAACAAAAAAATCCAGAAAAGACGCATGTCAAAAATTTTATAAATTGATTTGCATTTTAATGAGGGAAATAAGTATTTGACCCCTTCTCAATCAGAAAGATTTCTGGCTCCCAGGTGTCTTTTATACAGGTAACGAGCTGAGATTAGGAGCACACTCTTAAAGGAGTGCTCCTAATCTCAGTTTGTTACCTGTATAAAAGACACCTGTCCACAGAAGCAATCAATCAATCAGATTCCAAACTCCACCATGGCCAAGACCAAAGAGCTCTCCAAGGATGTCAGGGACAAGATTGTAGACTTACACAAGGCTGGAATGGGCTATAAGACGATTGCCAAGCAGCTTGGTGAGAAGGTGACAACAGTTGGTGCGATTATTCGCAAATGGAAGAAACACAAAATAACTGTCAATCTCCCTCGGCCTGGGGCTCCATGCAAGATCTCACCTCGTGGAGTTGCAATGATGACGAGAACGGTGAGGAATCAGCCCAGAACTACACAGGAGGATCTTGTCAATGATCTCAAGGCAGCTGGGACCATAGTCACCAAGAAAACAATTGGTAACACACTACGCCGTGAAGGACTGAAATCCTGCAGCGCCCACAAGGTCCCCCTGCTCAAGAAAGCACATATACATGCCCGTCTGAAGTTTGCCAATGAACATCTGAATGATTCAGAGGAGAACTGGGTGAAAGTGTTGTGGTCAGATGAGACCAAAATCGAGCTCTTTGGCATCAACTCAACTCGCCGTGTTTGGAGGAGGAGGAATGCTGCCTATGACCCCAAGAACACCATCCCCACCGTCAAACATGGAGGTGGAAACATTATGCTTTGGGGTGTTTTTCTGGGGACAGGACAACTTCAACACATCAAAGGGACGATGGACGGGGCTATGTACCATCAAATCTTGGGTGAGAACCTCCTTCCCTCAGCTAGGGCATTGAAAATGGGTCGTGGATGGGTATTCCAGCATGACAATGACCCAAAACACATGGCCAAGGCAACAAAGGAGTGGCTCAAGAAGAAGCACATTAAGGTCCTGGAGTGGCCTAGCCAGTCTCCAGACCTTAATCCCATAGGAAATCTGTGGAGGGAGCTGAAGGTTCGAGTTGCCAAACGTCAGCCTCGAAACCTTAATGACTTGGAGAAGATCTGCAAAGAGGAGTGGAACAAAATCCCTCCTGAGATGTGTGCAAACCTGGTGGCCAATTACTAGAAACGTCTGACCTCTGTGATTGCCAACAAAGGTTTTGCCACACAAGTACTAAGTCATATTTTGCAGAGGGGTCAAATACTTATTTCCCTCATTAAAATGCAAATCAATTAATAACATTTTTGACATGCGTATTTCTGGATTTTGTTGTTGTTATTCTGTCTCTCACTGTTCAAATAAACCTACCATTAAAATTATAGACTAATCATTTCTTTGTCAGTGGGCAAACGTACAAAATCAGCAGGGATCAAATACTTTTTCCTCACTGTAGGAATAGTTTCATCATTTCAGAGACAAGGCGAATTCAGTGCAAGTTCAATGATCCAGGGGTAGTTGAGACAAAATGTATTTTCCAGACGTTGAAATCAGGTGCATTTCAGGTGCTGAATGAAATGTGAAAAGACGGCTTTCTGTACTGACATCGAAAATACATATTTTCTGGACATTGAAAAACATTCTCAAAGAAGTAAGCATTATATCACAATAAAAAATGTTTTCAAGCCTCTTCATTTATCAAAGATGAGCCAAACCAAAGATTGCAACAGAATATGTATTAGCCCATTGCTCGTATCTCTCACATGCACTTATGGGGCGGCAGGTAGCTTAGTGGTTAAGAGCGTTGTGCCAGTAACCGAAAGGTCGCTGGTTCTAATCCCGAGCCGACTAGGGTGAAAAATCTGTCGATGTGCCCTTGAGCAAGGCACTTAACCCTAATTGCTCATGTAAGTCGCCTCTGGATAAGAGCGTCTGCTAAATGACAATAAATGTAAAAATGTTAGCTTTTATCAAAATATTTAAAACAGTTTTATTAAGGCAAGTCGTCCAGGTCCTGAGGCAGCAAAGCATCCCCAAACCATCACACCACCACCATGCTTGACCGTTGGTATGAGGTTCTTACCGTGGAATGCAGTGTTTGGTTTTCGCCAGTTATAATGGGACCCATGTTTTTCACACAGGCCAATTGGGTGTTGCATAACTTTGTTAATTAAATAAAATAAGTATCCATTATTTTTTGTTATTTGTAAACGCAGGTTCCCTTTATCTAATATTAGGTTTTTGTTGAAGATCTGATAACGTTCAGTATCAAAAATATGCAAAACATTTAGAAAATCCGAAAGGGGGCAAATACTTTTCACGCACTGGATAAGAGCATCTGCTGAATGACCTAAATGTGATGTAAAACAAATACTTGCAAACGCATGCTGGGTATTATTCTAAGGCATGCTGGGTATTATTCTAAGGACCTCCGCCCCAAACGCATGCTGGGTATTATTCTAAGGACCTCCGCCCCCAAACGCATGCTGGGTATTATTCTAAGGACCTCCGCCCCCAAACGCATGCTGGGTATTATTCTAAGGACCTCCGCCCCCAAACGCATGCTGGGTATTATTCTAAGGACCTCCGCCCCAAACGCATGCTGGGTATTATTCTAAGGACCTCCGCCCCAAACGCATGCTGGGTATTATTCTAAGGCATGCTGGGTATTATTCTAAGGACCTCCGCCCCAAACGCATGCTGGGTATTATTCTAAGGACCTCCGCCCCCAAACGCATGCTGGGTATTATTCTAAGGACCTCCGCCCCCAAACGCATGCTGGGTATTATTCTAAGGACCTCCGCCCCCAAACGCATGCTGGGTATTATTCTAAGGACCTCCGCCCCCAAACGCATGCTGGGTATTATTCTAAGGACCTCCGCCCCCAAACGCATGCTGGGTATTATTCTAAGGACCTCCGCCCCCAAACAAGTACAAATTTGGTCGGGTGCAGACCAGATCCAAATCTAAAGGAATCATAGATGTCTAGGCTATGTTTCACAAGTTTCAACATCACAGTACAGTTCGGAACAGTTTAGTACACTACAGGACTGTACAGTACAGTTTAGTTTAATTCAGTAGAGTACATTATAGTTTAGTTCAGTAGAGTAATAAATAAGTACATTATAGTTTAGTTCAGTAGAGTTTAGTTCAGTAGAGTACATTAGAGTTTAATTCAGTAGAGTACAGTACAGTTTAATTCAGTAGAGTACATTATAGTTTAGTTCAGTAGAGTACATTATAGTTTAGTTCAGTAGAGTTTAGTTCAGTAGAGTACAGTAGAGTTTAATTCAGTAGAGTTCAGTAGAGTTTAGTTCAGTAGAGTACAGTACAGTTTAATTCAGTAGAGTACATTAGAGTTTAATTCAGTAGAGTACAGTAGAGTACAGTATAATTTAGTTCAGTAGAGTACATTATAGTTTAGTTCAGTAGAGTACATTATAGTTTAGTTCAGTAGAGTACATTAGAGTTTAATTCAGTAGAGTACAGTAGAGTTTAGTTCAGTAGAGTACAGTAGAGTAAAGTCATGTACAATAAGTACACTATACTTTACTTTTCTTGACGTTACTGAACTCTGCTGTGCTCTATTGTACTGTGCTGTCAAAACTTGTGAAACATAGATCTCTATGGACCGGACGAAATCTGAAGGAATTATAGACGTCTATGTTTGGGCCAAACATAGGCCGGTCCGGACCAGACGTTGAAATCAAGGCCGGTCCAGACTGCACCAAAAAAAGACTCCCAAAAGACGTCGCCATCGGTAAACAAACTGGAGGCGCTATCCTGAAAGTCACTATTGATTACATCTTAGCCATATACACTACATGACCAAAAGTATGTGGACTCCTGCTCGTCGAACATCTCATTTCAAAATGATGGACATTAATATTGAGTTGGTCCCCCCTTTACTGCTATAAAAGCCTCCACTCTTCTGGGAAGGCTTCCCACTAGATGTTGGAAAATTGCTGCGGGGACTTGCTTCCATTCAGCCACAAGAGCATTAGTGAGGCCTGGCTCGCAGTCAGCGTTCCAATTCATCCCAAAGGTTTTCGATGGGGTTGAGGTAAGGGCTCTGCGCAGGCCAGTCAAGTTCTTCCAAACCGATCTCGACAAACCATTTCTGTACGGACCTCGCTTTGTGCACGGGGGCATTGTCATGCAGAAATAGGAAAGGGCCTTCCCCAAACTGTTGGCACAAAGTTGGAAGCACAGAATCGTCTAGAATATAATTGTATGCTGTAGCGTTAAGATTTCTAAGGGGCCTAGCCCGAACCATGAAAAACAGCTTCAGACCATTATTCCTCCTCCACAAAACTTTACAGTTGGCGCTATGAATTGGGGCAGGTAGCGTTCTCCTAGCGTCCGCCAAACCCAGATTCGTCAGTCGGACCGCCAGATGGTGAAGCGTGATTCATCACTCAAGAGAATGCGTTTCCACTGCTCCAGAGTCCAATGGCACAAGCTTTACACCACTCCAGCCGACGTTTGGGATTGCGCATGGTGATCTTAGGCTTGTGTGCGGCTGCTCGGCCATGGAAACCCATTTCATGAAGCTCCCGACGAACAGTTATTGTGCTGACGTTGCTTCTAGAGGCAGTTCGGAACTCGGCAGTGAGTGTTGCAACCAAGGACAGATGATATTTACGTGCTACACTCTTCAGCACTCGGCGGTCCCGTTCTGTGAGCTTGTGTGGCCTCCCACTTCGCGGCTGAGCCATTGTTGCACCTAGACGTTTCCACTTCACAATAACAGCACTTACAGTTGACCGGGGCAGCTCTAGCAGGGCAGAAATTTGACGAACTGACTTGTTGGAAAGGTGCCACGTTGAAAGACACTGAGCTCTACAGTAAGGCCATTCTACTGACAATGTTTGTCTATGGAGATTGCATGGCTGTGTGCTCAATTTTATACACCTGTCAGCAACGGGTGTGGCTGAAATAGCCGAATCCACCAATTTGAAGGGGTGTCCACATACTTCTGTATTTACAGTGCATTCTGAAAGTATTCAGACCCCTTAACTTTTTCCACATTTTGTTAAGTTACAGACTAATTTTTGTATTTATTCCCTCATCAATCTACACACAATACCCCATAATGACAAAGCAAAAACAGGTTTTTAAAAATGTTTGCACAAAAATAAAATATCAAATTTACATAAGTATTAAGACCCTTTATTCAGTACTTTGTTGAAGCACCTTTGGCAGAGATTACAGCCTCAAGTCTTCTTGGGTATGATGCTACAAGCTTGGCACATCTGTATTTGGGGAGTTTCTCCCATTCTTCTCTGCAGATCCTCTCAAGCTCTGTCAGGTTGGATGGGGAGCGTCACTGCACAGCTATTTTCAGGTCTCTCCAGAGACTGAAAATGTTCTCTCCTACTGTCTGTAGTTACTGTCATTTATTTTATTGCTCTTTTTTCTCAACACTTTTTTTGTTGTTGTTTTTGTTACTTTCTTTGTTTAAAATAAATGCACTGTTGGTTAAGGGCCGTAGTAAGCATTTCCTGCAATGTCTGCACCTGTTGTATTGCGTGTGACCAATAAATTTGATGATTTGATTTGATTGAGATGTTCGATCTGGTTCAAGTCCGGGCTCTGGCAGGGCCACTCAAGGACATTCAGTGACTTGTCCCGAAGCCACTCCTGTGTTGTCTTGGCTGTGTGCTTAGGGTTGTTGTCCTGTTGGAAGGTGAACCTTTGCCCCAGTCTGATGTCCTGAGTGCTCTGGAGCAGGTTTTCATCAAGGATCTCTCTGTACTTTGCTCCGTTCATCTTTCCCTCGATCCTGACTAGTCTCCTAGTCCCTGCCGCTGAATAACATCCCCACAGCATGATGCTGCCTACCACCATGCTTCACCGTAGGGATGGTGCCAGGTTTCCTCCAGACGTGAGGCTTGGCATTCAGGCCAAAGAGTTCAATCTTGGTTTTATCAGACCAGAGAATCTTGTTTCTCATGGTCTGAGAGTCCTTTAGGTGCCTTTTGGCAAACTCCAAGCGGGCTGTCATGTGCCTTTTACTGAGGAGTGGCTTCCGTCTGGTGATTGGTGGAGTGCTCTAGAGATGGTTGTCCTTCTGGAAGGTTCTCACATCTCCACAGATAAACTCTGGAGCTCTGTCAGAGTGACTATCGGGTTCTTGGTCACCTTCCTGACCAAGGCCCTTCTCCAACGATTGCTCAGTTTGGCCGGGCGACCAGCTCTAGGAAGAGTCTTGGTGGTTCCAAACTTCTTCCATTTAAGAATGATGGAGGCCACTGTGTTCTTGGGGACCTTCAATGCTGCAGAAATGTTTTGGTACCCTTCCCCAGATCTGTGCCTCGACACAATCCTGTCTCTGAGCTCTTCTGACAATTCCTTCAACCTCATGGCTTGGTTTTTGCTCTGACATGCATTGTCAACTGTGGGACCTTATATAGACAGGTGTGTGCCTTTTTAAATGATGTCCAATCAATTGAATTTACCACAGGTAGACTACAATCAAGTTGATGAAACATCTCAAGGATGATCAATGGAAACAGGATGCACCTGGGCTCAATTTCGTGTCTCATAGCAAAAGGGTCTGAATACTTATGTTTTTATTTTTTAATAAATGTGCAAAAATGTCAAAAAAAACTGTTTAGCTTTGTCATTATGGGGTATCGTGTGTGGATTGATGAGGATTTTTTTTTTTGAATCAATTTTAGAGTAAGGCTGTAACGTAACAAAATTTGGAAAAGGGGAAGGGGTCTGAATACTTTCCACTGTAAAGTATACCTCTAGCAGGACAAATAAAGGTAATAAATCAACAAAACTAAAATACTGACCTGGGCTCTGTCTGTACGAGGGTTCAAGCCGACTTCGGCTGGTGCCGGAGATGCAGGAAGGCATGCTGGCAAACCCAGAGACAGCTGAGTGGTATGGCTGGTGCAGGGAGTCTGGAGAGGCGAGACTGGCCTCATCCCCATGGTTCTGGAGGGAGTCTGGACTGGCCTCATCCCCATGGTTCTGGAGGGAGTCTGGACTGGCCTCATCCCCATGGTTCTGGAGGGAGTCTGGACTGGCCTCATCCCCATGGTTCTGGAGGGAGTCTGGACTGGCCTCATCCCCATGGTTCTGGAGGGAGTCTGGACTGGCCTCATCCCCATGGTTCTGGAGGGAGTCTGGACTGGCCTCATCCCCATGGTTCTGGAGGGAGTCTGGACTGGCCTCATCCCCATGGTTCTGGAGGGAGTCTGAACTGGATTTAGGCCTGTGGTACTGGAGAGACTCAAGAGAGGCTACACTGGTCTCTGTAATGAAGCTGGACATGTCTTCAGGAGGGCGCTGGAGAGGACATCCAGCTGTAGAACCCTGCATCAGTGTGGAGAACACTGGAATAACAACAGTAATGGACCTCTCTGTAACTACACAACATACAATTCTATTCAATTTTACTGTAGGAATCCTATAGAGAGAGACTGTGTATTACAACTGACTACATTGTTACAGAGCTACAGAACTAACCAGTTAAAATGTAATGTTAAAGAGGATCTCACGATTAGTAGACAGATTGTGATAGTACGGTACTGTATGCCAATCAATTATGACATGGCAAAGTAAAATAAAGCAGGTCAGTAAATTCTGACATTACAAACCAAATAAGTTGTACATAAAGGTATTTAAACAACCGAGAATGAAGTATACTTGTGAAATGACATTGATACTATGATGTTGGACAAAGACTAAGAACTTGTTTGCAGATAATACTTCATTGACAAAATCATGAATCTAAATGAAATATCAGCCACTAAATGGGAAAATCATTACAAAAAAAAAGTCACATTATTTTCATTTGTAAAAAATTTATACATTTTTATAGTGGTTACTACATTTAATTAATTAAATTAAAGTTATAATAAAATGTAAATCAACAAAATGTTACTCACCGAATCTTCAGGTATAGTAGAGAGAGAGAGAGTTCACCTGGAACAGGTGAGTATCAACAGGAGGGTTGGTTAAGGCTGAGGCTGAGGTGTCAGTCAGATGAAGTGGAAGCAGATGTGGTTGGCAGGGTGTGTCTGTCTGGTGCCTGGGTTAGGGGGAGGAAGGGAGGGAGGGGACGAACTGTATGTGGGAGGGCTTTGGGGTGTGTGAGTGTGTGTGTGTGTGTGTGTGTGTCTCTGTGTGTGTGTGTGTGTGTGTGTGTGTGTGTGTGTGTGTGTGTGTGTGTGTGTGTGTGTGTGTGTGTGTGTGTGTGTGTGTGTGTGTGTGTGTGTGTGTGTGTGTAATAATAATAATAATAAGCCATTTAGCAGACGCTTTTATCCAAAGCGACTTACAGTCATGCGTGCATACATTTTTTTTGTATGGGTGGTCCCGGGGATCGAACCCACTACCTTGGCGGTACAAGCGCCGTGCTCTACCAGCTGAGCTACAGAGGACCACATTGTAGTCAGGAGTGTGAGAGCTGCAGCTACTACTGGCTATAAAATACCTGTTAATTCTCTCTCCCCCTGTTTATTCTCTCTCCCCCTGTTTATTCTCTCTCCCCCTGTTAATTCTCTCTCCCCCTGTTAATTCTCTCTCCCCCTGTTAATTCTCTCTCCCCCTGTTTATTCTCTCTCCCCCTGTTAATTCTCTCTCCCCTGTTTATTCTCTCTCCCCCTGTTTATTCTCTCTCCCCCTGTTAATTCTCTCTCCCCCTGTTTATTCTCTCTCCCCCTGTTAATTCTCTCTCCCCCTGTTAATTCTCTCTCCCCCGTTTATTCTCTCTCCCCCTGTTAATTCTCTCTCCCCCGTTTATTCTCTCTCCCCCTGTTTATTCTCTCTCCCCCTGTTTATTCTCTCTCCCCCGTTTACCCGCCAGTCATTCAGCAGGTAGCCTAGCAGTTAAGAGCGTCGGGCCTGTAACCAAAATGTCGCTGGTTCGAATCAAATCAAATCAAAATGTTATTTGTCACATGCACCAAATACAACAGGTGTAGACCTTACCGTGAGATGCTTAATTACAAGCCCTTAACCAACAATGCAGTTAAGAAAAATAAGAGTTAAGAAAATATTTGTGGGGGTACAGGTTAGTCGAGGTAATAATGAGGCTATATACAGGGGGTACCGGTACTGAGTCAATGTGTGGGGGTACAGGTTAGTCGAGGTAATTGAGGTAATATGTACATGTAGGTAGGGGTAAAGTGACTATGCATAGATAATAAACAGCGAGTAGCAGCGTAAAAAAAGGGGGGGGGGTGGTCAAAGCAAATAGTCCAGGTAGCCATTTTGGACCTAGACTTGGCGCTCCGGTACCGCGCGGTAGCAGAGAGAACAGTCTGTGACTAGGGTGGCTGGAGTCTTTGACAATTTTAAGGGCCTTTCTCTGACACCGCCTGGTATAGAGGTCCTGGATGGCAGGAAGCTTGGTCCCAGTGATGTACTGGGCCGTACGCACTACCCTCTGTACCGCCTTGCGGTCGGATGCCGAGCAGTTGCCATACCAGGCGGTGATGCAACCAGTCAGGATGCTCTCGATGGTGCAGCTGTAAAACTTTATGAGGATCTGAGGACCCATGCCAAATCTTTTCAGTCTCCTGAGGGGGAACAGGCTTTGTCGTTCCCTCTTCACGACTGTCTTGGTGTGTTTGGACCATGATAGTTTGTTGGTGATGTGGACACCAAGGAACTTGAAGCTCTCAACCTGCTCCACTACAGCCCAGTCGATGAGAATGGGGGCGTGATCGGCCCTCCTTTTCCTGAAGTCCAAGATCATCTCCTTTGTCTTGATCACACGCAGACGACACACAACTAATCTTCTCCTTTCCCCCTTCTGATAACCAGGTGGCGAATCGCATCTCTGCATTTCTGGCAGACATATCAGTGTGGATGACGGATCACCACCTCAAGCTGAACCTCGGCAAGACGGAGCTGCTCTTCCTCCCATGGAAGGACTGCCCGTTCCATGATATCGCCATCACGGTTGACAACTCTGTTGTGTCCTCCTCCCAGAGTGCGAAGAGCCTTGGCGTGACCCTGGACAACACCCTGTCGTTCTCCACTAACATCAAGGCGGTGACCCGATCCTGTAGGTTCATGCTCTACAACATTCGGAGAGTACGACCCTTTCTTACACAGGAAGCGGCACAGGTCCTAATCCAGGCACTTGTCATCTCCCGTCTGGATTACTGCAACTCGCTGTTGGCTGGGCTCCCTGCCTGTGCCATTAAACCCCTACAACTCATCCAGAATGCTGCAGCCCGTCTGGTGTTCAACCTTCCCAAGTTCTCTCACGTCACCCCCGCTCCTCCGCACACTACACTGGCTTCCAGTTGAAGCTCGCATCTGCTACAAGATCATGGTGCTTGCCTACGGAGCTGTGAGGGGAACGGCACCTCCGTACCTTCAGGCTCTGATCAGTCCCTACACCCAAACGAGGGCATTGCGTTCATCCACCTCTGGCATGCTGGGCCCCCCTACCTCTGCTGAAGCACAGTTCCCGCTCAGCCCAGTCAAAGCTGTTCGCTGCTCTGGCACCCCAATGGTGGAACAAGCTCCCTCACGACGCCAGGACAGCGGAGTCACTCACCACCTTCCGGAGACATTTGAAACCCCACCTCTTTAAGGGAACACCTGGGATAGGATAAAGTAATCCCTTCTACCCCCTTACCCCACCCCACCAAAAAAAAAAATTTAAAGTGGTTATCCCATTGGCTATAAGGTGAATGCACCAATTTGTAAGTCGCTCTGGATAAAGCGTCTGCTAAATGACGTAAATGTACATTTTTTTTATGTAATTGAGGGAGAGATTATTGTCCTGGCACCACACTGTCAAGTCTCTGATCTCCTCCCTATAGGCTGTCTCATCGTTGTCGGTGATCAGGCCTACCACCGGTGTGTCGTCGGCAAACTTAATGATGGTCTTGGAATCCCCAAGCCGACAAGGTGAAAAACCTGTCAATGTGCCCTTGAGCAAGGCACTTAACCCTAATTTCTCCTGTAAGTTGCTCTGGATAATAGCATCTGCTAAATTATTTAAATGTCAAAATGTAGCACCCAAAACTCTGTAGATTCCTCAGGGTGACTAGTTTGGTAACAGACAACACAATCTCACACTCAATTCGTGCAAATATGTACAAAAAGTACAAGCATTTTTCGAAAATACACACATTTTTGTGCGACTTCATTCATAGGAAAATACACATTTTTTGGGGGGGCAAACTTCGGAACAATCTCTAGAAAGTTATTAGAGCAATGCATGATGGACAATGGTGTTCTAAACTGACTTTTCTTGTGTCCCACATTTATTTATATAAAAAACAAACGTGTTAACAACTCAATATTGTTAATCAAACAGCTTGTCACCTAAATAATTATAATATAATAGCAGCCTTACGTTGTTTAGTTTTTTATTAACGCCTATACTGTTTTCTAAGCTTGTTTTCGTTTAATACTTTGGGATACTGGTGCACTTGTAGCCTTTTTTAGTGTAGGCAAAAGTAGGCTACTCCGGGATGCTGACCTTCTAGGCAGAGCTGCAAAGAAAAAGCCATATCTCAGACTGCCCATCTTAATCTTTTCTTTTTATTGGCCAGTCTGAGATATGGATTTTTCTTTGCAACTCTGCCTAGAAGGTCAGCATCCCGGAGTCGCCTCTTCACTGTTGACGTTGAGACTGGTGTTTTTTACGGGTACTATTTAATGAAGCTGCCAGTTGAGGACCTGTGAGGCTTCGGTTTCTCAAACTAGACACTCTAATGTATTTGTCCTCTTGCTCAGTTGTGCACCGGGGCCTCCCACTCCTCTTTCTATTCTGGTTAGAGCCAGTTTGCGCTGTTCTGTGAAGGAAGTAGTACACAGCGTTGTACGAGATCTTCAGTTTCTTAGCAATTTCTCGCATGGAATAGCCTTCATTTCTCAGAACAAGAATAGACTGATGAGTTTCAGAAGAAAGTTATTTGTTTCTGGCCATTTTGAGCCTGTAATCGAACCCACAATTGCTGATGCTCCAGATACTCAACTAGTCTCAAGAAGGCCAGTTGTATTGCTTCTTTAATCAGCACAACAGTTTTCAGCTGTGCTAACAATAGTTGCAAAAGGGTTTTCTAATGATCAATTAGCCTTTTAAAATGATACATTTGGATTAGCAAACACAACGTGCCATTGGAACACAGGACTGATGGTTGCTGATAATGGGCCTCTGTACATCTATGTAGATATTCAATTTAAAAAATCAGCAGTTTCCAGCTACAGTAGCCATTTACAACATTAACAATGTCTACACAGTTTTTCTGATCCATTTGATGTTATTTTAATGGACAAAAAAAGTTGCTTTTCTTTCGAAAACAAGGACATTTCTAAGTGACCCCAAACTTTTGAACGGTAGTGTATGTCAGACTGTCACCACTTCCTCCGTAGCTGCCTCCTCTCGTTGTTCCGGCAGGCTTCGGCGTTCGTCGTCACCGGCCTTCTAGCCACTGCCGCTCCTCATCTCATCATTCCATTTGTTTTGTCTTGTTTATTACACACACCTGGTTTCAATTCCCCTCATATTTCTAAGTGACCCCAAACTTTTGAACGGTAGTGTATCTTGAGGTCAGTCAGTGAGAACCAAGAGGGGCCTAGCTTCGTCCTTCATGACTGGGAAAGGCCTCGCTTCTAGGCCGTAGGAAATCCTACATCCATCCCATTGTTCACTAGATATATCAACGTAATTACACCCAACACAACGTTGAAAAACAGAACGCTTCCCAACACTAGATCACATTAACTAGACGTGAGCTGGACGTGATCCCAACGCTGCCACCGATGTAGCGGGAGAAAGTGAAAGCTGCAACAGGGACTCTGACCAGGGCAAAGTGTGCTCTAATGGCCGTTGCCATGACAGCCTAGTAGGCCTCTGAAACGGCCTTGGACGTGTCATTAGTGTAAGCCGACATAATTCATTATTTTACATTAACCCTGTTTAACTGCATTGATATGGCTTGATTGATCATAGTACAGACTCGTTATAATTGCAAATACCATGCAGATGCACCTGGGGAATTTAAACCAAACATTATAATTTTTTTTGCAGGTCTTCTGTTTCCCCACATTTATTGATGAATTAATTTCCCATCATGAAAATATATCCCCATTCCCCAATCAAATACCTTAAATCGATACCACACAAAAAAAACAGACGAATACAGCTTTTTACTCCAATCTGGCAACCTTCATAAAATCCGAAATAGCACCAGTATCCCAAAGTATTAAGCGAAAACAAGCATAGAAAACAGCATTGGCATTAAATACACATTTAAAAAAACCTAAGGCTACTATTATTTTACTAGTATTTCGGTGACAAACTGGTTGATTAACAATATTGGGTTGTTAACGCGTTTTTAAAATATATATAAATAAACATGGGACTAGCAGTGTGGAACACTATTGCCCAAAATGCATTGCTCCAATAACTTTCAAAAGATCGTTCCAAAAGATTGTCGCACAAAAATTTGTATTTTCCTACGAATGAAGACACACAGAAATTTTGTATTTTCACACAAATTAAGCCACACAAAAACGCACGAAATCTGCTGAAATACTTTTTGGCACATATTTGCACAAATTGAGTGTGAGATTGTGTTGTAGCTGACAATAATATGATAGGTTTAGATTAAATAGAAGTCAGACTTCTCAGGGGAACCAAGTCAGACTTCTCAGGGGAACCAAGTCAGACTTCTCAGGGGAACCAAGTCAGACTTCTCAGGGGAACCAAGTCAGACTTCTCAGGGGAACCAAGTCAGACTTCTCAGGAGAACCAAGTCAGACTTCTCAGGGGAACCAAGTCAGACTTCTCAGGGGAACCAAGTCAGACTTCTCAGGAGAGCCAAGTCAGACTTCTCAGGGGAACCAAGTCAGATTTCTCAGGGGAACCAAGTCAGACTTCTCAGGGGAACCAAGTCAGACTTCTCAGGGGAACCAAGTCAGACTTCTCAGGGGAACCAAGTCAGACTTCTCAGGGGAACCAACCACATCTTCCTGTTACCACAACACTGTATTACAAGTATCACTAATAGTAGAACATGATTTGAACATAGTATCAAAACAAATGTTATTGTCCTACAGCCTATGTGTCTTAGCTATTCACAACAGGAGGCTGCTGAGGGGAAGACTGCTTTATAACAAGGCTGGAGTGGAGTGAATGGGAAGGTATCAACCACATGTATGTTTGATACAATTCCATGAATTTCCATTCCAGCCATTACTATGAGCCTTCCTCCCCAGTTAAGGTGCAACCAGCAACCTATGCTATACACTGATCCACTGACTATAACACCGTTCCCTTGTTTTGTTTTATCCTTAAAAAGTGTCGTGTTGATGGTATACTAATCTAGCAACACTATAGTCAGAGTAAAAAAAATAAAAAAATAAAAAAAGTACAGCAAGAACATGTGATCCAAATGTATATTTCTTATTGGTAAACATTCATAAGACACTTGGTGATTGATTCCCAATAAAAAACCATTTTCTGAACTCAGACAATAAAACAATTGAAAGAAAAGCGTTCATCTTAAACGGTAAACCCAAAACAGTGGAGTGGGGGAGCAGTGATGCAAAACATAACACATTCTGCAATCACACAGAGAAATACGGCTTTTCTATAGTGCGACTATAGGGCTGGAACTATACAGGTCATTTGTTAACCAAAGTGTACCGACTGAGCGGATATCGTCCCCTGTTGTCTCCTTTGTTTATTTAGCTTCCAGGGAAATTAGAAAAGGTGGCCAGGAGGGAGGGGGGGGGGGGGTTGAACTTGAACTAAAATAACATAGTACTGTATGTCCAGCCACTTTCAAAGTAATTATTGCTACGACAAAAAACTGCTGAACACAGAACGACCCCACCTCATTTTCGAACGCTTTTAAAAACACAGAAGCCAAAAAAAACGGGGAACTTATTGGAGACAACTTCCTCCTGCGCTCCCGCATTATCATAATTCATATGCACACCACTAGAAATCCCTGCATTAACAGCATTATTCATTACATTGGGTTGTTGTAGCTTGGGTAGGATACATTTCCTGTCCCTATAAATCTGAAACAATTAGGGTCGCTTTTCGAGCTGCGTGCCCGGGGACTGGGAGGGAGGGCACTCAGTATGCTACCTATGATTTAGTTATCTGATTAAGCTTTTCTTTCTTTCGCTGTGTAAAACTGACTGGATATATTCACTGAAGTATTGAGCCTAACATTGAGTTGATGAATTATGGACTAATACGCATACGTTTCTAATTTAGCCTATGTGCAACATTTCAAGCATCTGTCTCCATTGTTCTGTTGCGCAATTACGCACTTGGTCTCTCCGCAGCCTCGGGCCAGACTACAAAGCTTGTTGGACAGTTATTTTGACATTTTCTTTCCTAATAGCCTACTGGAGGAGAGACGCACGCTCGCTCTTGCTGTAGGCAATGCAGTTGCCTTAAAACAAAAACAGGACGTTTGAGAGGTTATTCAAATGAGCCTACATCACTGCACAGCCTCAAGACAATATAATTGTGTACTCACTTGATAACAATAATACATTCCTCATTGCACTGTGCTGCTGTAGCCCAAGTAGAATCATTTTCTTGTCTAAAAACGCAGGCCTAATCAATAGTGGAGCTTTGCGTGCCCGGGGACCTTGGAGGAACGCACAGATCTGCCGTTTCGTAATCTGTTAACTTTTCTTTCTTGCACTTTGACAGGTAAATATTTAGCCCAATAGTCCTAACATCACTAGCCTCTTTCTTCCAGCTGTTCCAGTGCGCAACAGGCTATAGGTTATGCAAGCCTCTCCGCAATAGGCCATTCTTCTTCTCGTCAAATCCCAGGAAAAGCTACAGGCTACAAATGCTACAGGCTACAAATGCTACAGGACATTCTGATCCATTTTTGATACTAGGCCTAATAGCTTATTTCAGGGAAAGAACCAGGCTTGCTCTTGCTAATTACTGCATGTAAAACAGGCCTACAGCATTACCCAAATTAACTGTTGGGAAAGTTGAGGAGAGAAAGTGTATTGGTGTGATCCCTTTCGGCTGGTTATATAACATCGTTGCACTGATGCATTGCAAATAGTTGCACTGGACAGACTGAGGAAATGAGCACAGTGAAAAAATTGAAATGACTTGCAAACCACTTAAGCAACGAGGCAATGTTGACGTGCTGTAAAAGATGAGCAGGCCAAATGGCGTTTGTTGTTGAATTGTTCCATTTAAATACGAGTTACTATATTATTTTTTTGTACATTGAAGTAGCTTATTATTTGCTGTTGTCACCAAGACAAATAAAAACCCACTGAAAGCACTGAATTGTCCTGTTACCAATTCATTAATAGTAGCCTAGGATGCGTTAATCAGTTGATTGGCAGGTGTAGGACTATAGAATGATCAACGTTCCTCTACTGTGGATGCTCACAGACGTTTTATAGTTAGGCTAGGTAGCCCTATAGTTTATCGCTACACCTGTTTACTGTACTTTGATGCTCTATAAATGGACTCCTTCGAATCATTTACTGTGCCAACGCATATGGAGGTAAAGCGGAAGTCGGATCCATCGATTCCGTTTGTTTGCGGTGCCAATAGCAACATTCGAAAATGAGGTGGATACCAATTTAACAAATCATTCTATAGGATAAAGCATTGCAAAGTACTTCATAGCAGTTCAATCCACCTGTATCAATCACATCGATGTACACTCATCTTTTACACTGACTGTAAGTCGCTCTGGATAAGACCGTCTGCTAAATGACTAAAAATGTAAAATGTATTTAGAGACCACATTTATAGAAGCATGTTTCTTTGCATACTACAGTACAGGAATATCCATTAAGAGGCCAAAGTCTCATTGTCAAAATAGCAATATGTGAAAGTCATGACAATGAAAGATAACCAGTATAGTTCTATAAATAGCACCTAGACCAGACCAAGCTGTCTGCCTTTGCATGCTATAGAGAGATATCAGCAGAGTTTCCTTTATAGCTTTTGAACAATGCCAGGCTGGCTGAGTGGCACACTATCCTGCAGGCCAAAATGGAGGATTAGTGGCACACTATCCTGCAGGCCAAAATGGAGGATTAGTGGCACACTATCCTGCAGGCCAAAATGGAGGGAGACTTGCTGAAGGCCTCTACGTTGTACAGGCAGAGACAGGGAACAAGGAGGAATAGGGAGACTTGTTGAAGGCCTCTACGTTGTACAGGCAGAGACAGGGAACAAGGAGGAATAGGGAGACTTGTTGAAGGCCTCTACGTTGTACAGGCAGAGACAGGGAACAAGGAGGAATAGGGAGACTTGCTGAAGGCCTCTACGTTGTACAGGCAGAGACAGGGAACAAGGAGGAATAGGGAGACTTGTTGAAGGCCTCTACGTTGTACAGGCAGAGACAGGGAACAAGGAGGAATAGGGAGCTACAGTTGGGTTTGTAGGGAGTAGGGGTGGATGGATGGAGCTATAGGGAGGGACAATGGAGAGAGCTTTAGAGAGGACATGAGTCTTCAGATGGGTTTGTAGGGAGTAGGGGTGGATGGACGGACAGACAGCTATAGGGAGGGATGTCCGCTGAACTCTGATAACAAGTGTATCAATGAGCAGCAAGAGGCAGCCAGGCTGGCAGTACTGTCTCACACAGCGCAACATGAACACACTGATGAAGAAAACCACATGGCTTTCACATCACATTTACATTTTAGTCATTTAGCAGACGCTCTTATCCAGAGCGACTTACATGAGCAATTAGGGTTAAGTGCCTTGCTCAAGGGCAAAGACAGATTTTTCACCTAGTCGGCTCTGGGATTAGAACCAGCTACCTTTCGGTTACTGGCACAACGCTCTTAACCACTGAGCTACCTGCCGCATCTTATGTACAAAGATAATGTAAATACCAATATAAATATTATATGGTGCAATTAACATAACCTGAGTCCGAGATCTGTTTGTGCTGTCTTGCCAACTCCACGCCCATAACAATGACAGCAAATTCTGTTGGCAAAACAGCACAAACAGATCTGGACTCAGGCTAGGATGAACAGTCAGTCATAGACACCAGGCGTGTCGTTGGACCGGGGCAGGATACATCAGGCTACATTCTGGGTTGTATTCATTAGTCGTACACCGTTGCGAAACGTTTTGCAACGGGAAAATTATTTGCAACGAGAACAAAGGTTTCTATTGGACAAATTCCGTTTGGTCCCGTTTGGTTTCTAGTGAATACACCCCTGGTTTAAGCAGGCTAGGACGAACATGAAGAACAGACACAGACACCAGGCGTGTCCCTGGACCAGAGCAGGTAACATCAGGCTCTGACGGTCAAACATAGTGCTACTCCCACCCAGGCTATGAAAAGCATGGAGGCCAGTCAGTCACAGACACCAGGCGTGTCCCTGGACCAGAGCAGGGTCCACCAGGTTCTCTGAGAGGGGCAGATCTACAGAGAACTCTACAGGAGGCTGGAGTCGCTGACGGGAATGTTTCCCTCCATGCTGGGGGATAGGCAGCTCCGAGTGGTGGGCTGGCAGGGGCTCAGAGAAGAAATAGGGATGGAGCAGGGCCTGGGGGAGGGGAGGGGGGGGGGGGGGGGTGTGAGACAGACTTAACTTCTGTTCTAACCTCTCATTTCTAGCCTGGTCATCCCAGATCTTTGGAACTAGACATGGACTATAGGAGTCGGCAAGACAGCACAAACAGATCTGAAATGACCAGGCTCTCATTTTGGCTTTCAACTTTCAAAACTTTCATTTTGAAGTATAGGTATTTTTTTTATCTATCAACGCAAACAAAAAGCTTCATTTCTATACAGCTTTTGGGAAGTTATATTCTGTTATTCTATAACGGTTTCTGACCTGTCTGGCACTGATCCTCTGTTTAGAGGGGTAGACCAGGAACTTGTTGAGCAGGTCCACAGCCAGAGGCGAGGTATCAGGGACTATCTCCTCTAGAGGGATGGCAGGGTTCTCCTTAAAGGTGATCTTATTGTAGTCAGGCAGCTCTGTGATCTCCTGCGGAGAGAGAGAGAGAGAGAGAGAGAGAGAGACATGAATTGGCGAGGGGCACTAGAACAGTCTGCAGCACCCGGCCTCACCCTACTAGAATCTGAAGTCAAATGTCTACTGTTCGCTGATGATCTGGTGCTTCTGTCACCAACCAAGGAGGGCCTACAGCAGCACCTAGATCTTCTGCACAGATTCTGTCAGACCTGGGCCCTGACAGTAAATCTCAGTGAGACAAAAATAAGACAAAATAAAGGAGTTCTAAAAAAAGATCCATGGCCTTCGTCAGGGAGTACAAAGATATGACAATACAATGTCCTCTTTTTAATCAACCCTGATTTGAAGAGGGAGTGGTTACATCATTCATTGGACAACACCTAGTAAGCAATACTATAACACTTAAAAAAAGTGAAATACTGTAGATATGTTATCAAATATGCAACTCAAGGCTAAAAGCATCAGAACTCCGAGAAAAGTTGTTCTAACCTTGAATATGACCGGGCAAAGTGTTAAGAGTAGGAGAGCCGTCTATTGTATAGGACACCAGATCACAGTGAACATGGACCACAGCAGTCCAAACACAGATGAGGGCATTAGAGCCAAATGTCCACTAGATGTCAGCAAAGGCATTTTAATGAATTATACGAAGAGCCTTGGACCTCCTTTCTTTACGATAAGCAACTGACCCCTTTTAGCAAAGAGCACCTTCTGTCTACCAAAACCTACTATTGTGTACCTTAGCTTCCCTTCCTTTAAGTCCATGTAGACACCGTTGCCCTGGAGAACACATAAAAAAAAACTATACATACCTCGGCCTAAACATCAGCGCCACAGGTAACTTCCACAAAGCTGTGAACGATCTGAGAGACAAGGCAAGAAGAGCCTTCTATGCCATCAAAAGGAACATTACATTTGACATACCAATTAGGATCTGGCTAAAAATACTTGAATCAGTTATAGAACCCATTGCCCTTTATGGTTGTGAGGTCTGGGGTCCGCTCACCAACCAAGAATTCACAAAATGGGACAAACACCTAATTGAGACTCTGCATGTAGAATTCTACAAAAACATCCTACGTGTACAATATAAAACACAAAATAATGCATGCAGAGCAGAATTAGGCCGATACCCGCTAATAATCCAAATCCAGAAAAGAGCCGTTAAATTCTATAACCACTTAAAAGGAAGCGATTCCCAAACCTTCCATAACAAAGCCATCACCTACAGAGAGATGAACCTAGAGCGTCCCCTCAGCAAGCTGGTCCTGGGGCTCTGTTCACAAACACAAACAGACCCCACAGAGCCCCAGGACAACAACACAATTAGACCCAACCAAATCATGACAAAACTAACAGATAATTACGTGACACATTGTAAAAACAGCACAAACTAGAATGCTATTTGGCCCCAAACAGAGAGTACACAGTGGCAGAATACCGGACCACTGTGACTGACCCAAACTTAAGGAAAGCTTTGACTATGTACAGACAGTTTTTTACCCCATATGTAACTCTGTGTTGTTTTTATTGCACTGCTTTGCTTTATCTTGGCCAGGTCGCAGTTGTAAATGAGAACCTGTTCTCAACTGGCTTACCTGGTTAAATAAAGGTGAAATAAAAAAATTAAAAAAAGACTCAGTGAGCATAGCCTTGCATGCAGAGCAGAATTAGGCCAAACCCCGCTAATGATCAAAATCCAGAAAAGAGCTGATTCCCAAACCTTCCATAACAAAGCCATCACCTACAGAGAGATGAACCTAGAGCGTCCCCTCAGCAAGCTGGTCCTGGGGCTCTGTTCACAAACACAAACAGACCCCACAGAGCCCCAGAACAACAACACAATTAGACCCAACCAAATCATGAGAAAACAAAAAGATAATTACTTGACACATTGGAAAGAATTAACAAAAAAACAGAGCAAACTAGAATGCTATTTGGCCCCAAACAGAGAGTACACAGTGGCAGAATACCGGACCACTGTGACTGACCCAAAATTAAGGAAAGCTTTGACTATGTACAGACTCAGTGAGCATAGCCTTGCTATTGAGAAAGGCCGCCGTAGGCAGACCTGGCTCTCAAGAGAAGACAGGCTATGTGCACACTGCCCACAAAATTAGGTCGAAACTGAGCTGCACTTCCTAACCTCCTGCCAAATGTATGACCATATTAGAGACACATATTTCCCTCAGATTACAGCGATCCACAAAGGATTTTAAAACAAACCCAATTTTGATAAACTCCCATATCTACTGGGTGAAATACCACAGTGTGCCATCACAGCAGCAAGATTTGTGACCTGTTGCCACAAGAAAAGGGCAACCAGTGATGAACAAACACCATTGTAAATACAACCCATATTTATATTTATTTATTTCCCCTTTTGTACTTTAACTATTTGCACATTGTTACAACACTGTATATATACATAATATGACATTTGAAATGTCTTTATTCTTTTGAAACTTCTGAGTGTAATGTTTACTGTTAATATTTATATTGTTTATTTCACTTTTGTTTACTATCTACTTCACTTGCTTTGGCAATGTTAACATACGTTTCCCATGCCAATAAAGCCCTTAAATTGAATTGAACTGAATTGACAAAGAGACAGACACAGACAATGAATGTCCTAGAATCACACAAGCTCCTTCAATTAAATTCAATAATTGATTTCATTTCATTCAGAATGCTCGCAGTTGACTGGACTGAATGATGCAGAATGCACAGAGTAACATTAAGACAATACGTTTGTTTTGATTGACAGACAGTTAACCCATTTTTATAACTACTATCGAACAGTGGTGTAAAGTACTTCAAAGTACTACTAAAGTACTTAAGTAAAAATACTTTAAAGTACTACTTCAGTAGTTTTCTGGTATCTGTACTTTACTTTACTATTTATATTTTTGACAACTTTTACTTCACTACATTCCTAAAGAAAATAACGTACTTTTTACGCCATACATTTTCCCTGACACCCAAAAGTACTAGTTACATTTTGAATGCTTAGCAGGACAGGAAAATTGTCCAATTCACACACTTATCAAGAGAACATCCCTGGTCATCCCTACTGCCTCTGATCTGGCGGACTCACTAAACACAAATGCTTTGTTTGTAAATTAATGTATGAGCATTTTAGTGTGCCCCTGGCTATCCATATTTTTTTTTAAAGAAAATAAAATTGTGCTGTCTGGTTTGCATAATAAATCAAATCAAATCAAATTGTATTGGCCACATGCGCTGAATACAACAGGTGCAGACATTACAGTGAAATGCTTACTTACAGCCCTTAACCAACAGTGCATTTATTTTTTATAAAAAAGTAAAATAAAACAACAACAAAAAAGTGTTGAGAAAAAAAGAGCAGAAGTAAAATAAAATAACAGTATGGAGGCTATATACAGGGGGGTACCGGTGCAGAGTCAATGTGCGGGGGCACCGGCTAGTTGAGGTAGTTGAGGTAATATGTACATGTGGGTAGAGTTAAAGTGACTATGCATAAATACTTAACAGAGTAGCAGCAGCGTAAAAAGGATGGGGTGGGGGGCAGTGCAAATAGTCTGGGTAGCCATGATTAGCTGTTCAGGAGTCTTATGGCTTGGGGGTAGAAGCTGTTGAGAAGTCTTTTGGACCTAGACTTGGCACTTCGGTACCGCTTGCCGTGCGGTAGCAGAGAGAACAGTCTATGACTAGGGTGGCTGGAGTCTTTGACAATTTTGAGGGCCTTCCTATGACACCGCCTGGTATAGAGGTCCTGGATGGCAGGAAGCTTGGCCACAGTGATGTACTGGGCCGTACGCACTACCCTCTGTAGTGCCTTGCAGTCGGAGGCAGAGCAGTTGCCATACCAGGCGGTGATGCAACCAGTCAGGATGACTGGGCCCCCGTGTTGAGGATTAGTGTGGCAGATGTGTTGTTACCTACCCTTACCACCTGGGGGGCGGCCCGTCAGGAAGTCCAGGATCCAGTTGCAGAGGGAGGCGTTTAGTCCCAGGATCCTTAGCTTAGTGATGAGCTTTGAGGACACTATGGTGTTGAATGCTGAGCTGTAGTCAATGAATAGCATTCTCACGTAGGTGTTCCTCTTGTCCAGGTGGGAAAGGGCAGTGTGGAGTGCAATAGAGATTGCATCATCTGTGGATCTGTTGGGGCAGTATGCAAATTGGAGTGGGTCTAGGGTTTCTGGGATAATGGTGTTGATGTGAGCCATGACCAGCCTTTCAAAGCACTTCATGGCTACAGACGTGAGTGCTACGGGTTGGTAGTCATTTAGGCAGGTTATCTTAGAGTCCTTGGGCACGGGGACTATTGTGGTCTGCTTGAAACATGTTGGTATTACAGACTCAGTCAGGGACATGTTGAAAATGTCAGTGAAGACACTTGCCAGTTGGTCAGCACATGCTCGGAGTACACGTCCTGGTAATCCGTGAATGTTGACCTGCTTAAAAGTCTTACTCACATTGGCTACGGAGAGTGTGATCACATAGTCATCCGGAACAGCTGGTGCTCTCATGCATGCTTCAGTGTTGCTTGCCTCGAAGCGAGCATAGAAGTGGTTTAGCTCGTCTTGAAGTCACTGGGCAGCTCGTGGCTGTGCTTCCCTTTGTAGTCTGTAATAGTTTGCAAGCCCTGCCACGTCCGACGAGCGTCAGAGCCGGTGTAGTACGATTCAATCTTAGTCCTGTATTGACTCTTTGCCTGTTTGATGGTTCGTCGGAGGGCATAGCGGGATTCTTATAATACAAGGATTTTGAAATTATTAATACTTTCACTTTTGATACTTAAGTATATTTTTGCAATTCCATTTACTTTTGATACTTAAGTATATTTAAAACCAAATACTTTTATTCAAGTAGTATTTTAATGGGTGACTTTCACATTTACTTGAGTCATTTTCTATTAAGGTATCTTTACTTTTACTCAAGTATGACTTTTGAGTACTTTTTCCACCACTGCTACCGAATATTCAGTAGAATATCCCTCATATTGTGTGTATGGACAGTTGGACAGATGGACAGAGAGCAGGCTCACCGGCCACATGCGCTGGTTGGGTGTCCCCAGGACTCTGAGAACACAGCACAGCTGTTCAATGTCATTCTCTCCAGGGAACAGAGGGGAGCTATTCAGAAGTTCTCCAAAGATACACCCCACTGCCCTGTGGACAGAAAAGACTGGGGTTAGATACACCCCACTGCCCTGTGGATGCACAGCACATACAGAAGAGGATTGGGGTTAAGCATCAGGTAGGTGAAAGCAGCTAAACCAACAGATATCATCACCTTTAGACCACATATATCCACAGACTAGAAGTCTCTGTTTACACAGGCAGCCCAATTCTGATCTTTTTTTTCACTAATTAATCTTTTGACCAATCACATCAGATCTTTTCACATCAGACCCTTTTCAGAGCAGCTCTGATTGGTCAAAACAATAAATAATAATATCAGAATAGTGTGTAAACGCAGCCGAATAGAGACATCATTTGATTTGTCTTTAGTGGAACGGCAACCAGGAAAACCCTTATCATTACTGCCATCTGATCTACAGGAAAAAACCCTCATCATTACTGCCATCTGATCTACTGGAAAACCCTCATCATTACTGCCATCTGATCTACAGGAAAAACCATTATCATTACTGCCATCTGATCTACTGTTACAGTTGAAGTCGGAAGTTTACATACACCTTAGCCAAATACATTTAAACTCAGTTTTTGACAATTCCTGACATTTAATCCTAGTAAATATTCCCTGTCTTAGGTCAGTTAGGATCACCACTTTATTTTAAGAATGTGAAATGTCAGAATAATCGTAGCGAGAATGATTTATTTCAGCTTTTCCCAGTGGGTCAGAAGTCCCTCTTTGCCATGAAAATGAACTTAATCCCCCAAAAACAAGCTGACATCATGTCAGTGATTCTCTCGTTAACCCAGGTGAGAGTGTTGACGAGGATAAGGCTGGAGATCACTCTGTCAGGCTGATTGAGTTAGAATAACAGACTGGAAGCTTTAAAAGGAGGGTGGTGCTTGAAATTGTTAACCATGTTTACCTGCAAGGAAACATGTGCCATCATCATTGCTTTGCACAAAAAGGGCTTCACAGGCAAGGATATTGCTGCTAGTAAGATTGCACCTAAATCAACCATTTATCGGATCATCAAGAACTTCAAGGAGAGAGGTTCAATTGTTGTGAAGAAGGAGTCAGGGCGCCCAAGAAAGTCCAGCAAGTGCCAGGACCGTCTCCTAAAGTTGATTCAGCTGCGGGATCGGGGCACCACCAGTGCAGAGCTTGCTCAGGAATGGCAGCAGGCAGGTGTGAGTGCATCTGCACGCACAGTGAGGCGAATACTTTTGGAGGATGGCCTGGTGTCAAGAAGGGCAGCGAGGAAGCCACTTCTCTCCAGGAAAAACATCAGGGACAGACTGATATTCTGCAAAAGGTACAGGGATTGGACTGCTGAGGACTGGGGTAAAGTCATTTTCTCTGATGAATCCCCTTTCCGATTGTTTGGGGCATCCGGAACAAAGCTTGTCCGGAGAAGACCAGGTGAGCGCTACCATCAGTCCTGTGTCATGCCAACAGTAAAGCATCCTGAGACCATTCATGTGTGGGGTTGCTTCTCAGCCAAGAGAGTGGGCTCACTCACAATTTTGCCTAAGAACACAGCCATGAATAAAGAATGGTACCAACACATCCTCCGAGAGCAACTTCTCCCAACCATCCAAGAACAGTTTGGTGACGAACAATGCCTTTTCCAGCATGATGGAGCACCTTGCCATAAGGCAAAAGTGATAACTAAGTGGCTCGGGGAACAAAACATCAAAATGTTGGGTCCATGGCCAGGAAACTCTCCAGACCTTAATCCCATTGAGAACTTGTGGTCGATCCTCAAGAGGCGGGTGGACAAACAAAAACCCACAAATTCTGACAAACTCCAAGCATTGATTATGCAAGAATGGGCTGCCATCAGTCAGGATGTGGCCCAGAAGTTAATTGACAGCATGCCAGGGCGGATTGCAGAGGTCTTGAAAAAGAAGGGTCAACACTGCAAATATTGACTCTTTGCATAAATATAAAAGCCTTTGACACTTATGGAATGCTTGTAATTATACTTCAGTATACCATAGTAACATCTGACAAAAATATCTCATAACACTGAAGCAGCAAACTTTGTGAAGACCTATACTTGTGTCATTCTCAAAACGTTTGACCACGACTGTACACTTAATTAGTATTTGGTAGCATTGCATTTAAATTGTTTAACTTGGGTCAAACGTTTTGGGTAGCCTTCAACAAGCTTCCCACAATAAGTTGGGTGAATTTTGGCCCATTCCTCCTGACAGAGCTGGTGTAACTGAGTCAGGTTTGTAGGCCTCCTTGCTCGCATACGCTTTTTCAGTTCTGCCCACACATTTTCTATAAGATTGAGGTCAGGGCTTTGTGATGGCCACTCCAATACCTTGATTTTGTTGTCCTTAAGCCATTTTGCCACAACTTTGGAAGTATGCTTGGGGTCATTGTCCATTTGGAAGACCCATTTGCGACCAAGCTTTACCTTCCTGAGTGATGTCTTGAGATATTGCTTCAATATATCCACGTCATTTTCCTTCCTCATGATGCCATCTATTTTGTGAAGTGCACCAGTCCCTCCTGCAGCAAAGCACCCCCACAGCATGATGCTGCCACCCCCGTGCTTCACGGTTGGGATGGTGTTCTTCGGCTTGCAAGCGTCCCCCTTTTTCCTCCAAACATAACGATGGTCATTATGGCCAAACAGTTCTATTTTTGTTTCATCAGACCAGAGGACATTTCCCCAAAAAGTACGATCTTTGTCCCCATGTGCAGTTGCAAACCGTAGTCTGGCTTTTTTATGGTGGTTTTGGAGCAGTGGCTTCTTCCTTGCTGAGCAGCCTTTCAGGTTATGTCGATATAGGACTCATTTAACTGTAGATATAGATACATTTGTACCTGTTTCCTCCAGCATCTTCACAAGGTCCTTTGCTGTTGTTCTGGGATTGATTTGCACTTTTCGCAACAAAGTACGTTAATCTCTAGGAGACAGAACGTGTCTTCTTCCTGAGCGGTATGACGGCTGCGTGGTCCCATGGTGTTTATACTTGACTACTATTGTTTGTACAGATGAACGTGGTACCTTCAGGCATTTGGAAATTGCTCCCAAGGATGAACCAGACTTGTGGAGGTCTACAATTCTTTTTTCTGAGGTCTTGGCTGATTTCTTTTGATTTTCCCATGATGTCAAGCAAAGAGGCACTGAGTTTGAAGGTAGGCTTTGAAATACATCCACAGGTACACCTCCAATTGACTCAAATGATGTCAGTTAGCCTATCAGAAGCTTCTAAAGCCATGACATCATTTTCTGGAATTTTCCAAGCTGTTTAAAGGCACAGTCAACTTAGTGTATGTAAACTTCTGACCCACTGGAATTGAGATACAGTGAATTATAAGTGAAATAATCTGCCTGTAAACAATTGTTGGAAAAATTACTTGTGTCATGCACAAAGTAGATGTCCTAACCGACTTGCCAAAACTATAGTTTGTTAACGAGAAATTTGTGGAGTGGTTGAAAAACGAGTTTTAATGACTCCAACCTAAGTGTATGTAAACTTCCGACTTCAACTGTATATACAGTAGATGATAAGAAATGGCTGATTTTCCGAGCTCTCTCTTTATGCACTCTCACTGAACTGTTATTACAGGATATGATATCAAAGCAAGCATCAAATCAATTAATATTTTTTTTGATAGATTTAATTAATCAATTAATTAATCAATCAATCAGTGACATGAGAAATGGAATCGTCTTACCAGAGATCTACACCTTCGTCGTATTTCCTTGCCCCATAAAGCAGTTCTGGTGCTCGATACCACCTGAAAACATATACAGAACATGATCATTATTGTTTCTTATTAATACCCAAGGGGTGGACGAGCTGGAGAAGACCGCTCTGAACAGAGTGCGATGGAAGGGGAGTCGTTGGTGGCCTATGCTCCCCAAAAAGGGCTGGACCTAAGTAAGTAAGTAATGATTCCCTCAGCTAAGACATCGTGGCTGCGACCTCCCGAGTGGCGCAGTGGTCTAAGGCACTGCATCGCAGTGCTAGCTGTGCCACTAGAGATCCTGGTTCGAATCCAGGCTCTGCTGTAGCCGGCCGCGACCGGGAGACCCATGGGGCGGCGCACAATTGGCCCAGCGTCGTCCAGGGTAGGGGAGGGAATGGTCGGCAGGGAGGTAGCTCAGTTGGTAGAGCATGGCGTTTGCAACGCCAGGGTTGTGGGTTCGATTCCCACGGGGGGCCAGTATGAAAAAAATAAAAAAAATAATGTATGCACTAACTGTAAGTCGCTCTGGATAAGAGCGTCTGCTAAATGACGTAAATGTAAATGTTTACACAGGCAGCACAATTCTGATTTTCACTCTCATTTTTCTTTTGACCAATCAGATCAGCTCTGAAAAAGATCTGATGTGAAAAGTACCGATGTTATTGGTCATAAGACCAATTAGTGGAGAAAAAAAAGATCACAGCCCATGAAAAGCCTGCAGTGAATCAGGCAAACTGGTTTCTATGGTACGTAGTGTACCTGGTGGCCACCTGGTGACTGTAGAGGCGGTCTGGTTTCTATGGTATGTAGTGTACCTGGTGGCCACCTGGTGACTGTAGAGGCGGTCTGGTTTCTATGGTATGTAGTGTACCTGGTGGCCACCTGGTGACTGTAGAGGTGGTCTGGTTTCTATGGTATGTAGTGTACCTGGTGGCCACCTGGTGACTGTAGAGGCGGTCTGGTTTCTATGGTATGTAGTGTACCTGGTGGCCACCTGGTGACTGTAGAGGCGGTCTGGTTTCTATGGTATGTAGTGTACCTGGTGGCCACCTGGTGACTGTAGAGGCGGTCTGGTTTCTATGGTATGTAGTGTACCTGGTGGCCACCTGGTGACTGTAGAGGCGGTCTGGTTTCTATGGTATGTAGTGTACCTGGTGGCCACCTGGTGACTGTAGAGGCGGTCTGGTTTCTATGGTATGTAGTGTACCTGGTGGCCACCTGGTGACTGTAGAGGCGGTCTGGTTTCTATGGTATGTAGTTTACCTGGTGGCCACCTGGTGACTGTAGAGGCGGTCTGGTTTCTATGGTATGTAGTGTACCTGGTGGCCACCTGGTGACTGTAGAGGCGGTCTGGTTTCTATGGTATGTAGTGTACCTGGTGGCCACCTGGTGACTGTAGAGGCGGTCTGGTTTCTATGGTATGTAGTGTACCTGGTGGCCACCTGGTGACTGTAGAGGCGGTCTGGTTTCTATGGTATGTAGTGTACCTGGTGGCCACCTGGTGACTGTAGAGGCGGTCTGGTTTCTATGGTATGTAGTGTACCTGGTTTCCACCTGGTGACTGTAGAGGCGGTCTGGTTTCTATGGTATGTAGTGTACCTGGTTTCCACCTGGTGACTGTAGAGGCGGTCAGGTTTCTATGGTATGTAGTGTACCTGGTGGCCACCTGGTGACGGTAGATGCGGTCTGGTTTCTATGGTATGTAGTGTACCTGGTGGCCACCTGGTGACTGTAGAGGCGGTCTGGTTTCTATGGTATGTAGTGTACCTGGTGGCCA
This sequence comes from Coregonus clupeaformis, assembly GCF_020615455.1. NCBI lineage: Eukaryota > Metazoa > Chordata > Actinopteri > Salmoniformes > Salmonidae > Coregonus > Coregonus clupeaformis. The sequence continues at coordinate 5,633,050 of NC_059215.1, forward strand.
CCTGGTGACTGTAGAGGCGGTCTGGTTTCTATGGTATGTAGTGTACCTGGTGGCCACCTGGTGACTGTAGAGGCGGTCTGGTTTCTATGGTATGTAGTGTACCTGGTGGCCACCTGGTGACTGTAGAGGCGGTCTGGTTTCTATGGTATGTAGTGTACCTGGTGGCCACCTGGTGACTGTAGAGGCGGTCTGGTTTCTATGGTATGTAGTGTACCTGGTGGCCACCTGGTGACTGTAGAGGCGGTCTGGTTTCTATGGAATGTAGTATACCTGGTGGCCACCTGGTGACTGTAGAGGCGGTCTGGTTTCTATGGTATGTAGTGTACCTGGTGGCCACCTGGTGACTGTAGAGGCGGTCTGGTTTCTATGGTATGTAGTGTACCTGGTGGCCACCTGGTGACTGTACAGGCGGTCTGGTTTCTATGGTATGTAGTGTACCTGGTGGCCACCTGGTGACGGTAGAGGCGGTCTGGTTTCTATGGTATGTAGTGTACCTGGTGGCCACCTGGTGACTGTAGAGGCGGTCTGGTTTCTATGGTATGTAGTGTACCTGGTGGCCACCTGGTGACTGTAGAAGCGGTCTGGTTTCTATGGTATGTAGTGTACCTGGTGGCCACCTGGTGACTGTAGAGGCGCTCTCCATTGTTGTTGAAGAGTCTGGCCAGGCCAAAGTCTGCTATCTTCAGATGACCTGTAGAGCTGATGAGCAGGTTGGCTGGTTTCAGATCCTGCAGAGAGACAAACACAGCGCCTTATTATAGCGTATAACCAGGGAACAACACACAGTAATGTGTATGTGTGTGTGTTTATAAGAACGGGAGTGACGTGACATTGTGCGTCAACACTCACTCTGTGCATGATGGAGTTCTCGTGGCAGAAGGCAACCCCTTTGAGCAGCATCATCATGTAACCTTTGACATGTGACTCGGTGAGAGGCCTCTGGGAGTTCCTGATGACCTCGGAGAGGTCGGAGAGCATGTACTCAAACACCAGGACGAACCCTGTACCGTGGGGGAACACATCCTTTAGCTTCACCACCTACGACAACACACGGGGATGGAAAGAAAGTGTTTCTCGTGAGTAGCCGTGTAGTACAACCTCACGGATTAGCGGTGGCTTGCTAAATGTGAGGGGGTGCATGTGCTATCATACAATTGAACTTGGGCAACATTCTGAGGGGTTTAGGCTATATATCGATAACTCACGTATTGGTTGTCTTCAATCTCCTGTAAAGCCTTGATCTCTCTGAGGGCTTGGTTGGGGATCCCATCCTCCAGCTTTCTCAGAGCTACTTTCTTCAGAGCCACAGTCTCTCCAGTCTAAACGACAGAGAAAAGACGGTAACATAAGTTGAGAAGTTCCTATTTACTGATGATGGCTTGACTGTCTGCGAGCCAAAGAAGAGCTAGCAATCTACAGTAGACATCTAGTTAGCTAGCTGAGTTAAGTCAAAGAAACTGATTTTTATCCATACCTCGATATGTTTTGCTTTGAAAACAATGCCATGGGCTCCTTCTCCTATTCTACCCAAAATACTGTATTGGTCCATGGTAACGTTACACAAGACAGTTAACGTTAGCCAACGTTAGCTAGATAGCTAAGCTCTCTTGTTGGTAAAGCTGGCTTCTTCAACCAAATGCAATCGTTAAGAGAGAAACATCTACGAAGTTCTGGTACATCTCATTAAATCGTGTTAATTCGTGTAATAACGCGGTAATACAGTAAACTAGCTATCAAACGCAAAGAACAGTTTGCTCCCTAGCAAAAACGCTAGCTGACTGTTTACGTTGACTACAGTGTTGTCATCACGTGACCATAATGGCAGCCTGCAATGGCATGCTGCGGAAGACAGAGGGCGGTGTTGTATCGGCATCAGTGCAGTAGCTTTTACCAGATGGAAAACATTTGCTTGTACTCATTTCATTGTGTGTACGGTTACAGGAGGTTGGTGGCGCCTTAATTGGGGAGAACTGGCTCGTTGTAATGACTGGAGTGGAATTCATCTAACACATGGTTTCCAGGTGTTTGATGCCCTTCCATTTAAATCATTCTGGACATTATTATGAGTCGTCCTCCCCCCCAGCAGCCTCCTGTGGTGTACAGTGTGTATATATTGATACACTATTTTTTTTTATTTTTTTTTATTTCACCTTTATTTAACCAGGTAAACCAGTTGAGAACAAGTTCTCATTTACAACTGCGACCTGGCCAAGATAAAGCAAAGCAGTGCGATAAAAACAACAACACAGAGTTACATATGGGGTAAAACAAAACAAAGTCAAAAAAAATACAACAGAAAATATATATACAGTGTGTGCAAATTTAGCAAGTTATGGAGGTAAGGCAATAAAATAGGCTATAGTGCAAAATAATTACAATTAGTATTAACACTGGAATGATAGATGTGCAAGAGATGATGTGCAAATAGAGATACTGGGGTACAAATGAGCAAAATAAATAACAATATAGGGATGAGGTAGTTGGGCGGGCTAATTTCAGATGGGCTGTGTACAGATGCAGTGATCGGTAAGGTGCTCTGACAACTGATGCTTAAAGTTAGTGAGGGAGATAAGTGTCTCCAGCTTCAGAGATTTTTGCAATTTGACACTACAGTCGTGGTCAAACGTTTTGAGAATGACACAAATATAAATTTTCACAAAGTCTGCTTACTCAGTTTTTATGATGGCAATTTGCATATACTCCAGAATGTTATGAAGAGTGATCAGATGAATTGCAATTAATTGCAAAGTCCCTCTTTGCCATGAAAATGAACTTTATCCCCCAAAAACATTTCCACTGCATTTCAGCCCTGCCACAAAAGGACCAGCTGCCATCATGTCAGTGATTCTCTCGTTAACACAGGTGAGAGTGTTGACGAGGACAAGGCTGGAGATCACTCTGTCATGCTGATTGAGTTAGAATAACAGACTGGAAGCTTTAAAAGGAGGGTGGTGCTTGAAATTGTTCTTCCTCTGTTAACCATGGTTACCTGCAAGGAAACACGTGCCATCATCATTGCTTTGCACAAATCTATGCATAGTCACTTTACCCCTACCTACATGTACAAATTACCTCAACTAACTTGTACCCCCGCACATTGACTTGGTACCGGTACCCCCTGTATATTGTAATGAATACTCGGACAGAGTGGTAAGAGCCAATCGCAGAATAGCGATGCTTTATTAGAGTACAGACAAGGGAATAGCTTAATCGTGGTCGGGCGGGCTGTGGTCAAAACCGGGCCAGGCATAGACAGGCAGAGGTACCAATGGAGCGGGCTTAGTCGTAGTCGAGGGCACAGGCACAGGATCAGAGGACGGTAATCACTGGGGTAGACAAGCAGAGGATTAAGCAATACGGGGAGTCAAACAACAAGGCACAGGTCGGATACACGGGTAATGAAAAACAACAATCTCTCTCTCTCTCTCTCTCTCTCTCTCTCTCTCTCTCTCTCTCTCTCTCTCTCTCTCTCTCTCTCTCTCTCTCTCTCTCTCTCTCTCTCTCTCTCTCTCTCTCTCTCTCTCTCTCTCTCTCTCTCTCTCTCTCTCTCTCTCTCTCTCTCTCTCTCTCTCTCTCTCAACAAAACGCTTAGCAAGTCACAATGGAACAATACCTCGCGCCGACTGAGCTTCTGAGCACACCTTTTATCCTACCCTAATTACGGACAGGTGTGCTCAGAACTCAGGTGAACCAGATCGAGTCTGATGACTCCCCCTCTCTGTAGATCGGGGAAGTGTCAGACTCTGTCTAGACCCAGCCAACCCCCGATCCCTTACATATATAGCCTCATTATTGTTATTTTATTGTGTTACTTTTTTTTTTATTTTTTTACTTTATTTGATTTAGTAAATATTTTCTTAACTCTATTTCTTGAACTGCATTGTTGGTTAAGGGCTTGTAACTAAGCATTTCATGGTAAGGTCTACACCTGTATTCGGCCCATGTGACAAATACAATTTGATTTGATTCGGTCAAAGTCGGGATAGGCCAGGATTAGTCTGGTGTTCCTCCGTCCATCTCACTGGAGTTCTGGATGGCAACTGGGCACCATTCCCCTTCTCTTTGCATGGCTTGGCAGCTGACACTTCTGCTGTGTGACCTTTCACTGGGAGTAGTTATTAACGTGGTTCAGCTGGATGTAGCTCTGATAGTAGCTTAGGAATCCCAGCATTTTGTGAAAACCTCTGATGGTGTTGGGGGTTTGATCTCTCAGGGCTCGGACTCCCTCCAGGTCTTTCGGGTCGATCCTGATTCCATCTGCTAATCGTATCTGACCTCCCGCCTGAACAGCTCACACTTGGTCTCAGCTTCGCCCCGTGGCGTTGTAGCGCTCTCAGAACTCTCCGCATTCCCTCCACATGATCTTCAAAGGACTTGGCGTAGCAGAGAACGTCATCCAGGTTGAGGGATACATCTTCGCGCATTGAGTCCAGCATCTCCTCCATGCCCCCTTTTGAATGCTGCAGGAGCATTCGTCGGCACAAAGGGGATCCTCACCCACGATGAGTCCCCACGGTGTGATGAAGGCAGTGAGATGGCGGTCTTCTGATTAAATAGCCCTGTAGTTGATGCACAGTTGTAGGGGTCCCGTCTATATGACAGACACACACAGCAGGCGCAGAGGGATATGGACGATCCACCCTCTCAGCAGCAGGAGCTTGATGGCCATCTGCAGACTGGGGATACACCCGATGTCTCCATCTCTACGTGGCTCCAGGCTGCAGACTGGGGATACACCCGATGTCTCCATCTCTACGTGGCTCCAGGCTGCAGACTGGGGATACACCCGATGTCTCCATCTCTACGTGGCTCCAGGCTGCAGACTGGGGATACACCCGATGTCTCCATCTCTACGTGGCTCCAGGCTGCAGACTGGGGATACACCCGATGTCTCCATCTCTACGTGGCTCCAGGCTGCAGACTGGGGATACACCCGATGTCTCCATCTCCACGTGGCTCCAGGCTGCAGACTGGGGATACACCCGATGTCTCCATCTCCACGTGGCTCCAGGCTGCAGACTGGGGATACACCCGATGTCTCCATCTCCACGTGGCTCCAGGCTGCAGACTGGGGATACACCCGATGTCTCCATCTCCACGTGGCTCCAGGCTGCAGACTGGGGATACACCCGATGTCTCCATCTCCACGTGGCTCCAGGCTGCAGACTGGGGATACACCCGATGTCTCCATCTCCACGTGGCTCCAGGCTGCAGACTGGGGATACACCCGATGTCTCCATCTCCACGTGGCTCCAGGCTGCAGACTGGGGATACACCCGATGTCTCCATCTCCACGTGGCTCCAGGCTGCAGACTGGGGATACACCCGATGTCTCCATCTCTACGTGGCTCCAGGCTGTAGACTGGGGATACACCCGATGTCTCCATCTCTACGTGGCTCCAGGCTGCAGACTCTTCGTACAGTTCTTCACCAGCTCTTGCTGTTCTTTCTTCAGGTGGCTGAGGTCGATAGAAGGGTGCCACAGGGTAGAGGTCTTCACAGATCCACCTGTACCCGAATACCCGGGACCCAAGCAGGTCCGGATCCAGAATTCTCATTTAATGTCACAGGTCTGGGTCGAGAAAGTACGTTTTCCATGCAATTTGTTTAGCTTTTTTGAATAAATGAATTCTGCTGGACAATTTAGCATAGGTAGTTAGCTAGCTAGCTAGAGTTTGCTAGCTTGCCAAGTGTTGGCTAGCTAGCTAACTGTAGCTAGCTAGAAAACGTTAGCTAGTGTAGTATCGAGTCAATGCTGGCAATTATTGCTGTCAAACAAAGGAGTCCGCTCATACTGAACCTTGATCATAAGTTTTATTCATATCACAAGATTTCAGCATGAGTTTACAGGTGTCAAGATCACCCGGAGAACGGCGTCCCAGATTGCAATGGCCGCTCTAACCTCTTCTTCCTTTTTACCCAGTATATATAATCTTCCCAAGATATGGGTGGCTCCCTCTACTGTCCAATCCCCTGTCTACAACACACACTTCCTGTATTTTGTATGTGGCGTCACACTAAAACCGGCTCTCTTTCTGCCAAATAAACCTCCTCTCAGATTCCACTTAAAAACATTAACAAAGTCATAATCTTCATATACGACATTAGCATTTTTGTTTGACCTACCAACTAGGCTAGCTAGCTAGTTACCATCTACAGCAGGGCTATCCAACCCTGTTCCTGGAGCGCTACCCTCTTTTAGGCTTTGAATCCAACCCCAGTTGTAACTAACCTGATTCAGCTTATCAACCAGCTAATTATTAGAGTCGGGTGTACTAGATTAGGGTAGGAGTAAAAACCTACAGGACGGTAGCACTCCAGGAACAGGGTTGGAGAGCCCTGATCTACAAAATAGACTTTCCATGCAATGTGTTGAGTTTTGGGGGATTAACTAACCTTGACTAGCTAGCTAGCTAAACCTGTCTATTATGCTATGGTCGCTACTAGCTAGCTAACTAGCTAGCTTACCTTAGCTGGGCTCGATGGTCTTATCTTCCCTGAACCTTGGGTAAAATGTGGGTATAATATGACACACCCAGCATGTTAATGTTAGCTATCTAGCTAGCTACTTGTGTCAACACATTATGAGTAGCGTTAGTTCCTTTTCAAGGTAGCTAAACACTAGCTAACTTAGTGTTAGCAAGCACTATTATTGCTAGTGGGATAACACACCAACTAGCTAGGTAGCTAGGTAGGTCTAGCTATGTGCCTAAACTATAGAAATCATGATGATGATAACTAGGGGTAAGTGTCATATATTCTTCTTCTTCACAGATTCCTACAAGGTCTCAGACTCCTGGATGAGGAAATGTTTACAATAAATAAATAGATAAAGACAGTTGTCAATTTCCATTGTGTTAAAAAGCAACGAAAAAGACAATCACGTTTTTCTAAATGATCTACCTATGCCAGTGTTTTCCAACACCCAGTCCTCGAGTACCCACAAAAGTACCCACTCTTATTAAAGCCCCTGACAAACACACCTGATTTAATTTTTCAACTAATCATCAAGCCCAGGTGTGTTTGTCAGGGGCGACAACAAACATGTGTACTGTTGGAGATACTCCAGGACTGGAGTTGATCTAGGCTATGATCTCTAGGCTACTCATCGTTCTGTAGGCTACAGATTTATGTTATTGAGTAGGCCTGTATCTTTGTTTAATCTAATCTAATTAATTAACAATAAAAATCCTTATTATTTTGTGAGAAATGTAATGTCTTTTTACACGTTACAATAAAGTTGACTAAAGTACAAGCTCATCTTTTTTTTTAGGTATTTTCACTTGGTAATAAGTAATTACATAGAAATACACTTAATTTTAACTAGCTAAATTCTGTGTAACACCTATTAATTACGTTGTATTTATACTGATATTACATGTCCTCTGTGGTGTACTAGTGTGTTTATTTACTTTCTTCCAAAAGCTTTAAAATTAGGGCCAGGTTGTCAGGATGGGTAATGTACTGTATGAGCACACGTTATTACAGCTAAGTAACCCCCAAGACACACATCCTTTTCACTAGCTAAATCCCGTTTAACACCTAGTAATTACATTGCACTTATGCAGATATTATATGTAATCTGTGGCGTACTTGTGGGTCTATCCTCTTAAATTCGGATGGTTCAGGTTGTCATAATTGGTAACGTACACATTCATTATAAATATATATTTTTAATGATTATCATCTGAGATGACACCCGTATATGGTAGACCCTAGTCAGTTAGATCTGTTTCTGTAAACTCAACCAAGTTAACCCAGATGGTTACACATTTTCTGGGGGGCCAGTGCTAGCAACAACATCGAGTGGACATTTTGAAGAGTTTGCATTCACGGGTAGATAATTAGAGCCCGTTGAGCTCCCAGCGCATCTCTCCACAAGAGATTCCAACCTTGTGATAGTTATTACTGAACCGGATACAGCTGAGAAGAAATTGAACGCTAAATTGGTGAATGTAGTGGAAACTTGCCCACTTGTAGCAAGCATTCGTTGTTACACCCCCCCTGTAATTACAGACTGCAATTACCACCAGTTACATATTGTTATTACAGTGTAACTATGAGTTATTAAAATTAACTGCAATACTTGTTACAGTGTAATTACACTGTAATAAGGACTCCTTAAAATGAAGAGTTACCCTCTTTTTTTGTATGGAAAACTCGGAAGTAACATTTGGTATCTCCCTATGTTACGGTGTGAAAACAGTTTTCAATGGACACATATCCAAAATGTATGGATTGCAAAAACAAAATGCTTCTAACAGAAAGAGCAACATTAACAAGATGAATCAAACAAAAAAACGCTGTCATTAACGGGGTTCTTCAATAATGATGCATAATAGTTGTTTGATGCGAATTTAATGTCCAGCTGTGTAGTTATGTGGGAACAATATTGTGCAACATCAGCTGATCCAGGAAAGGATTTTCTGAATGACGGTCAAGTGATAAAGAGCGGGTGTGATACTGCACAGTGAACGGATGAATGTTGATCTGGAGAATTGACAGAACATTTTAATGTCTATGTTGTTGTGGCGGACAAGATAATTAGCCTTTGTGGTGGACAACATTATGTCAAGATTCCTGAGGTAAGATTACGGTCCGTGTAAGTTTTGATCATTTGTTTTCCCGAGTTAAAATGGAGCAATCGGGAACGTTTTTTAAAAATTTGTTTTTGAATAGAAATAGAAAAAACAAAAAATGTGCTTGTTTCCGTTTTTGCATATACAACAAAAAAACGTAATATTTCGATTTTCACATGTGGGTGGAGTTAAATGTGGAATGCCTGTCATTGGTTAAGTGCACAGCCAACACTTCCTGTCCGTTAGAAGTAGGAGTTCACCCTTCTAACTTCATTCTATGAATATATTAATCAATTATCTATTCATTAATCGATTAATAGCTGCCCACACCGTACCACAGTGCCAAGATAAAGTACGTTTTCTACATTTCTGCATAAGATTGTGTGTATTGACTTTATTAATGAACTGCTGTTACTGTAAATGGTTAGCTGACTGATATATCTTAGCTACCTAACTAACCATTGGTCATCTTATTCAATGGTGCCATACAGCCAAACAGCAGTAAATATTGCTAGGCTAGAGATATGCCCCTAGCTAGTTTATATTTCCACTGTTTACAGCAGGTCTCCAGCTACCCAGACCTGTCTGATCAGCCTGATAAGGTGCTGTGGGTGTGTCCAGCTTACACCTGTGCAAATCCGTGTGTTTGTATAGCAATGGGAATGAAACATCCAACCAATGCCTCGAGTTGTGTTGTAGGTCCACCACACACCCGGAGGGTTGTGGGGTCCTGTCCAGAAGCAACCCCTATCCCCTACCCCTAGATCTGAGAGATTTAGACGGGCGTAAGCAATACCTCCCAAAATTCCACCAAGCCTATCAGAGGTTAAAGGTGGAGCCCTCACCAAGTCACCACCCACCAATCCCTCTCAGATCTCCACAAGTGTCTAGACTCTGGATAGTAGGGGGGTAGGGGTTGTTTCTGGACAAGACATGGGTATTATGGTAGCTCAGTCAGTCAGACAGTCAGTCTGGCAAAGTCTAAAAATGTTTAAAGGGGAAGTGCAGTTACTGGTATCATCCCGGCACTACTATGAGGTCAAAATAATACTGTGAAATTGTGAACGTGATGATAATGCCCTTTTTGTGTAAGAGCTGTTTGAAAAGAAAATCCTGGAATTTCAGCCTGTTCAGGTGGGATGGAAATTTTGGCCCACATTGTGACGTCACAATGTGATCTGATTATAAAAGACCAATGACTGTTCATCACTCGATGATATGGCGGGTGGTCCCTCCCACTAGAACTCAGGAAACCATGCAGTTTGTTAGGCTACAGATGAAATAAGTTACGATGAACTTCACAGGGTGGTGAAAGTACATAGTGATCTTAATGCTCCTTTACAATAAATATCGAGGGTCTTATTACATTTACATTTTAGTCATTTAGCAGGCGCTCTTATCCAGAGCGACTTACAGGAGCAATTAGGGTTAAGTACCTTGCTCAAGGGCACATTTACGTCATTTAGCAGACACTCTTATCCAGAGCGACTTACAAATTGGTGCATTCACCCTATAGCCAGTGGGATAACCACTTTACACTTTTTTTTTTTTTTTTGGGGGTAGAAGGATTACTTTATCCTATTATTCTGTTGATCGATGCTTGACTGCCATTTGACAAATACAAATGTTATTGGTCTTATCCACAATAATCTCATCATGTAGACTTGCGGTTGTGAGGCCGGTTGGACGTACTGCCAAATTCTCTAAAATGACGTTGGCAGCGGCTTATGGTAGAGAAGTGAACATTCAATTTTCTAGCAACAGCTCTGGTGGACATTCCTGCAGTCAGCATGCCAATTGCACGCTCCCTCTAAACTTGAGACATCTGTGGCATTGTGTTGAGTGACATAACTGCACATTTTAGAGTGGCCTTATTGTACACAGCACAAGGTGCACCTGTGTAATGATCATGCTGTTTAATCAGCTTCTTGATATGCCACACCTATCAGGTGGATGGATTATCTTGGCAAATGAGAAATGCTCACTGAAAGGGATGTAAACAAAGTTGTGCACACAATTTGAGAGAAATACGTTTCTTGTGCTTATGGAACATTTCGGGGATATTTTATTTTACTTTATATGTTGTGTTTATATTTTCCTTCAGTATAGAATAACAGATTTGTCTTGGGTGAAGTGTTTTTTTTTCATGACAAACTTTAAATGGTGGCTGAATTCCCCTTGAAAAGTCATTTGAATAGCTCAACACAGACAGCCTCTAATGGATTAGAAAGTCCACGTATTTGTCATTAACAGCAAATCTCCAATTCACTGTCATGTTGTCATTTTCCAAGTATGTGTATTTAAGTATACATTCGGATGTTAGTTACACTTAAACCCCTTAGTCCCAATATCTCTGTCCCAGGATGTCCGATCCTCACATGGTAAAGTGCTTACTTTCCAGAAGTGTCTCTGGGTACATACACTGTCTGAGAAAATTATTTTTGTTTGCTAATGTCCAAGTTTGACCAAAATGATGGAACAAGTTGGGTATATGCATGGCTTTAATAATTATGCCAAAAGCAACTATAAATGGTTTATTCCATAGTCTAAGTATGTATGATTAAATAGTCTGTTAGTATAAGTTTGCTCATTGAATTTGTTCAGAACCTGTGACTATCCTACTTGGCTGCTTATACATGTTACCGCTTAAAAATGACATTACATTTTCTATATCTCCGGCCCACAAAGTCAGATTGTTACGAGGTAAAGTTCTCCTGGTTCAGTGGGGTCTCCCGCAGTTTTCGGAGAGGTTCTTGGTGGCACCACAGACAACAACTGTAGCTGAACAACAATTTCTGTATATTTTGCATGTCTTAAAGCATAATCCCTTGAAAATGTCCTTAAATCAGAATTTTGTGTGACATCCGTCCTAACTTTGTATCACCTCGTCACGGTTTGACCAGCCTTTAAACAGGCAAAACCAGTTTGGCTGGTCTACTATATAGTCAAGAGGTTAAATTGATAACGCACGAGACATTATTGAGCAGGGAGACGAGACATTATTGAGCAGGGAGACGAGACATTATTGAGCAGGGAGACGAGACATTATTGAGCAGGGAGACGAGACATTATTGAGCAGGGAGACGAGACATTATTGAGCAGGGAGACGAGACATTACTGAGCAGGGAGACGAGACATTATTGAGCAGGGAGACGAGACATTACTGAGCAGGGAGATGAGACATTATTGAGCAGGGAGACGAGACATTATTGAGCAGGGAGACGAGACATTATTGAGCAGGGAGACGAGACATTATTGAGCAGGGAGACGAGACATTATTGAGCAGGGAGACGAGACATTATTGAGCAGGGAGACGAGACATTTCCGTTTTCATTTTTTTTTTTTTTATATATCAAGACAAAAAGCAACCGAGATGACAAACATGTAAAAACATTTTTGATACAGATAATTATATAAAAAGGCATTTTTTTTTTTTTTTTGACTTTACTTGCTACGTGAAGGAAGGAACTAATTTACAACTTGAGCTCAAACCCTGGCCGCTGCTGCACCATTCAATCATTCTTCTTCATAACCAACATATCCCACCGCTAGGTAAATAAAAATGCTCTGTTCAAAAAGACATGCATGCCAACTACATGGAAAACATTTGTCACATTACACACACTTGCATACCTAAACATATGTAAAGCAAAGAATAATAATAATAATAATAATACACCAAAAGTAATGTCAATGGTTATCAATATCAACAGTTTCTCCACATTTGGGGGCAGAAAATATCCCAGTTTCTTCTCAGAACTCTAAATACAAGGCTTGGAAAAAGAACCTTCTAAATTCCATAGATATCAACCAACGAATTCTATGGACTATCAACAGGTTGAGACGAGGAAAGGTGAAAATAAGATTCTTTTTTTCCTTCTTCTGCAAATCAATTCCTTTAATAATAAAAAAATGACAAAGTAAAACAAAAACAAACCCTCTCCTCTTTCTTTCTGTCAAATCTTACGTTCTGTTGTTCATCTTTTCGCAGCAAGAGCAAGTACAAAAAGAGCTCATTATTTAACGGTTCGTTACACCACCAATTCTGAAATAACTTGTCAAATTACCCGTCGAATAGGGTCATAGAAAAAAAAAAAAAAAATGGTACTGTTTCACCCTGGCTGGCAGTCAGTCAGTGTCCACACATCCTCCAATGAAAAAGGAAAATCAGAGTAGATGGTCAACTAGAGGATGAGAATCCCAAAGCTACATCAAAACACACTTCTTTACTCGAAATGAAACTCTCGTTTCCTTTACTCGCCCCCCCCCCCGTGACATAAGTACGCATGAACACAGTGACGTCACAAAGCAAGACGAAAGCCAGGGCAAATATGGAGTCTTGATCGGTTGATGATGATGATGATGATGATTCCCCTTGAATGGAAAACACTGGTCATCCCCAAGTGCTGTCTGTTTTCCATTGGTGTGTTTTCCTCCCCATGACAACGTGATGCTGTGTTCTTCTGTTCCAATCGTCTCCTATTGCAACCATCTGATCCTTCTAAATGTGACCAATCGACCGGGGAGGGGAAAAGCATGGTACAGAAACTAAAAGAACTAACAAGCAACTACAGTTAAAGCGGACTTTTAACAGTTTTTTTTGTATTTTTTGATTTCACAGAAAATCATATCAAAGAAAAAAAAAAAAAAGCAAGAAAATGTAATTATGTGCTTTCAACCATTTTAACATAAGAAGAAAACACCAATAATAATCAGATAAAGAAGAAGAGGTTTAAATAAGGTGTCCATGGCACCACAACCTCCAGGGATGAGGGCAGGGCTCTGGGATGATTTTCATCTGGATTTTTCTTGTGGCTATTTTGTGAATGATGGGTGGTTGGGGGGCTGGTCTGGGTCCAGGTTGGGGCTGAGGTTGAGGCTGGGATACTGTAGATAGTTGGGTGAGGGGTCTTGGTGAGGGCTGGGATGTTGTATTCAGTAGGAAGGTGTTGTATTCAGTTCAGTCATAGTCATCATGGACAACAAGGGGAGAGGAAGGAAACCCCTTACTGGTCTGATCTGGCCTTCTTTGGACCAGCAGCTTTCCTAAAGGAGGAGAGAAAACGTGATTCAACAGATGAACATCGATGGGGCTGCAGAGTTAAGAGTCATGAGAGAGAGTTAGAAGTTATGCCCGAGGGCCGAGCAGAGAGCCAAGTCGAGAGTTATGCCGAGGGCCGAGCAGAGAGCACATGATGCAAAATTAATTATACCGGCTGCATTTCTGTGTTTTGAAAGTTCAATATCTTGAAAACTTTATTGCTGACATGCAAAACGTTTTGGGACTGCATCAACACCGGACTAATTAAACAAATACCAAAATATTGTTTTTTGAGTGGAATTAAGTGAAGTTAAGAATTATGACAGAGGGGTGGGACTGGCTTGATCACAACCCACTACTGAAGTACTTTGTTCAAATAGTTTTGTATTTCCCGAATAAATTCATAGCATTTTTAGGAATGTACAGTTAAATAACTATTATTTAATGTGGATAAGAGGATGAACAGTACTCACATGTCAGGCGAGGAGCCTGGTCTCTTGGCAGTGGGCTTCGCCGCAACACCATCTTTACCTATCTCTACAGGGAGAGAAGATAACACGGGATTGGAATGATATATTTATTTGAAATAGCACTTTTCGTTACAATGAGAATCTCAAAGACGCTTTAAAAACTGAAAAGTAAAGCTTAGTCAAAGACTACGGTGGCAAACACGTTAGCCTTTTTAAATAAAAAGAGCATCGGTTTCCGCCATCCTTCGGTGTATCTCGTTGCCCTCCGTTTTTTGGGAAAGTTTAGTATTACAGTTATGATTGTGTTCATACAAAAGAAACAACTAACAATCTTCATTTCAATATATCAAGGTCAACACAAGTCAGGTTGGGATGTGGCCCAAGGGACCTCCCGAGTGGCGCAGTGGTCTAAGGCGCTGCATCGCAGTGCCAGCTGTGCCACTAGAGATCCTGGTTCGAATCCAGGGTCTGTCGTAGCCGGCCGCGACCGGGAGACCCATGGGGCGGCGCACAATTGGCCCAGCGTCGTCCAGGGTAGGGAAGGGAATGGCCGGCAGGGGATGTAGCTCAGTTGGTAGAGCATGGCGTTTGCAACGCCAGGGTTGTGGGTTCGATTCCAGTATAAAATATAAAAATATATGCACTCACTAACTGTTAAGTCGCTCTGGATAAGAGCGTCTGCTAAATGACTAAAATGTAAAAATGTAAATTACAAATAACCCTACTGGTATAATAGAACATCAACCTTTTATTTTCTTCTTTGAACCTTCATTTATATGTATTTCTACAGGGAATTCCTTTTTGAGATCAATGAGCCCTGCTTCACTAAGAGCAGCACAACTACACAAAGTCCACAACAGTTGTAACAATAGAGCCGCTGAGGAAAGCTAGGCCTAGCGTAACATAGCGCAACGTACCTTGGAGCCACCTGACCTGCGTGGCAGGGCCGTAACCCTTCTCGTTGCGGGCTGCGATGCGGAAGATGATGGCAGGCTTGGTGGTGTAGTCTATGTGTGCGTTGGAGAGGCTGGACGACTGCACCAGGCAGGAGGGGTTTGGCCCGCAGAACACCCGCATGAAGGCCAGCTGGGCTGGGGTGGTGGTGCTGGGCTTGGCCTGCTCTCCGCTCTGGGTGCTCTGGATGGCCAGGTACACGGAGTACTCAATGATCTTACCAGACGTTACCGACGGAGGCTCCCAGGTCAGGTGGGCTCCGTCTGGGCTCTGAGGGGAGAGAGGATAGGGGTGGCGTGGGAGAGGGGGGGGGGGAACTTTAGACAAACTCCAGTGAGACAGAAACTAGACAATGTAACAAAGCGTTTTCTGACATGGTGTGTTCTGAGCTATGAACACAAATTCATAGAAACATGGCGAAATAAAAACATGCATGAAACATTAAATAACGCTCCCTGGGTAAAGGATGTTCAAAAACTTGTTCTTAACCGACTTCCTGGTTAAATAAATACACTGAACAAAAATATCAACGCAGCATGCAACAATTTCAACAATTTTACTGAGTTACAGTTCATAAAAATTAATTAGGCCCTAATCTATGGATTTCACATGACTGGGAATACAGATTTGCATCTGTTGGTCACCATTTGCCTCATGCAGCGCGACACATCTCCTTCGCATAGAGTTGATCAGGCTGTTGATTGTGGCCTGTGGAATGTTGTCCCACTCCTCTTCAATGGCTGTGTGAAGTTGCTGGATATTGGCGGGAACTGGAACACGCTGTCCTACACGTCGATCCAGAGCATCCCAAACATGCTCAATGGGTGACATGTCTGGTGAGTATGCAGGCCATGGGACATTTTCAGCTTACAGGAATTGTGTACAGATCCTTGCGACATGGGGCTGTGCAGTATCATGCTGAAACATGAGGTGATGGCGGCGGATGAATGGCACGACAATGGGCCTCAGGACCTCGTCACGGAATCTCTGTGCATTCAAAATGCCATCGATAAAATGGAATTGTGTTCGTTGTCTGTAGCTTATGCCTGCCCATACCATAACCCCACCGCCACCATGGGGCACTCTGTTCACAACGTTGACATCAGCAAACCACTCGCCCACACGACGCCGTACACGCTGTCTGCCATCTGCCCGGTACAGTTGAAACCGGGACTCATCCGTGAAGAGCACACTTCTCCAGCGTGCCAGTGGCCATCAAAGGTGAGCATTTGCCCACTGAAGTCGATTACGACGCCAAACTGCAGTCAGGTGAAGACCCTGGTAAGGACGACGAGCACGCAGATGAGCTTCCCTGAGACGGTTTCTGACAGTTTGTGCAGAAATTATTCGGTTGTGCAAACCCACAGTTTCATCAGCTGTCTCGTCTCAGATGATCCCGCAGGTGACGAAGCCGGATGTGGAGGTCCTGGGCTGACGTGGTTACACGTGGTCTGCGGTTGTGAGGCCGGATGGACGTACTGCCAAATTCTCTAAAACGACGTTGGAGGCAGCTTATGGCAGATAAATTAATATTCTATTCTCTGGCAACAGCTCTGGTGGACATTCCTGCAGTCAGCATGCCAATTGCACGCTCCCTTGACAACTTGACATCTGTGGCAAAAATTAAAATGTGTTACCTTGCTGATCTTGATAGCACAGGGAGCTCCGGGGAAGCCTGGTAGACAGGTCTTGAAGGCTGAGACCTCTGAGAAGTTCCCCCGGCCACAGGTGTTGATCCCGGCCACTCTGAACTTATAGGCCGTCCCTGGCTGGAGGTCCATCTTCTTCATCTGACTGTAGTCTGGGATCGCCCCAGAGTCATCCTACAACAACGAGACAAGTTCAGCCACACACAACAACGAGATAAAATTAATCTATAAATCTATTGGTCGCTTAAACAGATTTGCAGATGTTTTCATAGGGTGCAGCTAAACGCTTGTGTTTCTAGTTCCAACAGTACAGTAATACCCAGCTATACAAAACAATACACACATAATCCAAAAGAAATACCAGAACAAGCATTGTGTATGTATGTATGTATGTATGTATGTATGTATGTATGTATGTATGTATGTATGTATGTATATTTATTTATTACCCAATACCAGTCAAAAGTTTGGACACCTACTCATTCAAGGGTTTTTCTTTATTTCTACATTGTAGAAAAATAGTGAAGACATCAAAACTACGAAATAACACATATGGAATCATGTAGTAACCAAAAAAGTGTTAAACAAATCAAAATTCTTCAAGGTTCTTCAAATAGCCACCCTTTGCCTTGATGACAGCTTTGCACACTCTTGGCATTCTCTCAACCAGCGTGTGGATATTTTATATCATTTCACAAACTATGTCGCGGGCCATTTTTAAACAAATCCCGGGTGGCTAATTATTGGTTTGATAAACAAACAACGTTGTTCAGTCATGTTACCTAGCTAGCTAACATCCTGGTAACGTGACAGTAGGGGCTCATCTGATTGGCCCAGGGGATGTGATTCAGAGGTAGGATTCATACAGACCTAATGGAAGACTAAACTCCATCAAACATCCATTTATTTCTGGTGCTCCTTAAAATCTGTTGGGTGCCTAACGTTTTAAAAGTTGGGAGCAGTGTGCGTGTGCGTGTGTGTGTGTGTGTGTGTGTGTGTGTGTGTGTTTGTGTGAGAGAGAGTGGTGTGTGTGTGTTTATGAGAGTGAGGGAGACAGTGTGTAAGGAAGGGAGGGAGGGAGAGTGTGTGTTTATGAGAGTGAGGGAGACAGTGTGTAAGGAAGGGAGGGAGTGTGTGTGTTTATGAGAGTGAGGGAGACAGTGTGTAAGGAAGGGAGGGAGAGTGTGTGTGTGTGTGTGTGTGTGTGTCAAAGGAAGAGTAAAGGTTTCATGCAGTGTTATTTCCCCTTACTGACACAACGACAAGCAGATCATTATGCACGTATATCACAGGAGGTTGGGGAGAACGGGCTCGTGGTTAATTGCATCACATACATGGTTTCTATACGTTGATGCCATTCAATTTTGCGTCGTTCCAGCCATTATTATGAGCCGTCCTCCCTTCAGCAGCCTCCACTGGTGCACATTCCTTCCTCACATTCCTCCAGCCAAACCACAGGCAGGCCTGGCCTTTGCAAATATGAGCAAATCAACCATTCTACGCAGCATTCTATTATACACTGAACAGTGTGAAGTCAAATTCAAATGTGTTGTATTGAGTAGAAGTGTGCATTTCAGTGACAGGTTTTTGGAGAACGTTTAGAAAATCTGAACAAGCGTCTGGGGGACAGGGCGAACAGGATGCTGGGCCACTGATATTTTTGTTTGTATCGTGACAAGCCTAATAAGTACAGGAGATGTGTTGATAGAAATTCGGTACCGTTTTCCTCAGATTTCCTTTATTAAAGTCCCAAGCTACAATAAATGCGGCCTCAGGATATGCGTTTTCCTGTTTGCACATAGTCCAGCGTAGTTCCCGGAGAGCCGTCGCGCTGTCGGTTTGGGCGGGAACGTACATGGCAGTGACGATGACTGAAGAACATTTTCTCGGGAGGCATTTGAAGGCGAGGTATTCCATATTGGGAGAACAAAAGGACTTGAGTTCCTGTACGTTACCACAATTATTATGAATCATAAAACAAACCCCTACACCATTATTTTTCTCTGAGAGTTCCTTCTTCCTGTCCCGCGCGACGCACAGAGAACCCCGCTGGCTGACTGGACAGGGACAACATATCCAGAGAGAGCCATGATTCCGTAAAACAGAATATGTTACAGTCCCTGATGTCTCTCTGGAAGGAGATCCTCGCCCTGAGCTCGTCTACTTTATTGTCCAGGGACTGAACGTTAGCGAATAATATACTCAGAAGCGGTGGACCGCCTTCTCCGGTGTCGGTATTTTGGAGCAGCCCCCGGGATGAATAGAGCAGGAAGTTTAAACAAAGGACCTAGCTCGAAGGTGGAATTTCGACTTGAATTTCTGGCGAGTGACTGACGATCTAATATCCCAAAGTTATTTCCGGTAATAATAAAAATAAAAAAAACGTTCAAATAATGTGAGACGAAAAAAATAAAACTACTGAAAAGTTGGAAACAGGGCGACCATGTCCGTCGGCGCCATCTAGTAATAAAAAAAAAAAGTAATCTTTATTTACCTACGTATTTCATTTGCTTGATCTTTACCTTATTGTAAAGCATCGCTGGGGCGAATACTTTTAGTTTTTCCCAGCAGGGACCACATACCCATAATAAAAATGTATGCACTTACTGTACTGTAAGGCGCTTAGGATCGAAGAGTATGCTAAGTGGTATACATTAAAGCACTACAAAGAATTGATTCTTCACACGCTCTCTTCTCGACCTCCTCAAAACATTGGATGAGAAGGTCAGAAGAGAGTGACCTTGGATGTTTTCCTCCAATGAGGATGAGCCAGCACGTGAAAGAGCCCTAGAAAAGCGCTATATAAAACCCAATGCATTATTATATATTTTTTCAAACATTTTCAAGCGAAGGTACTTTTAAGGGAGTATGCAAGCACACACGGCAGCCGAACTGAAGCCTTTAGAGTCTTACATCGACAGTGGCCTGGTCGTCAGCAGGTAGTGTGTGTGTGTGTGTGTGTGTGTGTGGTGTGTCTTACATCGACAGTGGCCTGGTCGTCAGTGGGCAAGTAGTAGTGTGTGACCACGGTGTTGGTCACCTTGACGATGCCAACGTCAAACCACTGGTTTTCTTTCTTCACCGGGGCTTTGGCCACCACAGGAGGAGCTCCTTGCCTCTAAATAAACAATATGGGAGTATTAGAAGACAATATAATATGGGAGTATTAGAAGACAATATAATATGGGAGTATTAGAAGACAATATAATATGGGAGTATTAGAAGACAATATAATATGGGAGTATTAGAAGACAATATAATAAGCATCCTTTAACATCTGTCTGGAAATAGGGTTAAAAAAATAATATGTGGACTGTAATAATTCTATATTGACAATAAAATATTATACTTATTCAGACAGTAAATATTAAGAAAACTAATTATTTTACAGTATCAAGAGGCAAATCATGATTGACTGGTCGACAGACAGACAGACAGACATTCTGACACAGTCCAGTCCACTCACCCCTGCAGCAGACTCTATGCCGTTAGCCACCTCTGCCAGGGTAGCAGCTGCCTGCATCTTAGCCGGGCTGGCCACAATCATGGGTTGAGTCTTAGCCGGGCTGGCCACAATCATAGGCTGAGTCTTAGCCGGGCTGGCCACAACCATGGGCTGAGTCTTAGCCGGGCTGGCCACAATCATGGGCTGAGTCTTAGCCGGGCTGGCCACCACCATTGGCTGAGTCTTAGCCGGGCTGGCCACCACCATGGTGCATGTTGGGGCTAGCTGGGCCGCAGCCTGGGTCACTGCAGCAGCCAGCTCCTGCCCGTTGCTCTCCGACGCTGGGTCGTTCAGGCTGTCTGCTGGGGCCAGGCCCTCGGTGGGCTGGGTCAAATAAAACTTCATTTATTTAGCACATTTCTTACAAAACAATTCAGTTCAAAGTGCATACTTAAAGCTAAATCCAAGAATAAAAAAGAGAGCAAGCCAAAAACAATACATTTATAGAGTCATCTGTAACGATTCACCGATACGCATCGGTCCCCCGGTTATAATGTTTAACATATGAGTGCATTGGTCCGCGGGACACCAAACCAAAATGTAGCATGCATCGGTCAGGAAATCAATTAAAACGTTACGAATTGCCGGTTCACATTATTTTCCATCCAAAGTTACTTTATTTCCATCTTCCAAAAAACTCATATTTTGTGACAAATGCGTCCTCTCCTTCAGCGTCAAACTAAGCATGAAACTGGGAGCTTGCTACAGCCCTTCTTACACGGGTTTGTACTTAGGTAAATGGGAAAATGACTTCATTTTGGATCCTTCAAAAAAACAAAACAAAAAACGGTTATTTGACCAGATTATATGGTGGAGACGCTATATTGATGTTTGACTGTTCTGGTCTGGCTCAGAAGATTAATTTATTTCCTTCCACCAATACCTTAACAGCATTAACCCTAACATCAAAACTAACTATGGAGTACAGCAAGGATAACATTCATTTTTTTTGGACCTTGATATCAGTAAAGACGACAAAGGTTGTTTGCACAAATACATATTTAGGAAGCCTATAGATGGGATAACATTCTGAGGGCAGACAGCTTCCACCCAAAAAAGGCTAAGAGAGAACATTCCAAAGAGTCCGCAGAATTTGCCATCAGGAAACGGACTACAGCAGTTTCTAATCTGCCGAATTGGAGAATCGCTTCTTGAACCGGGGCTATAGGGCTCAGGTCCTGAACGATGCAGTCGAAGGGCCGGACGACTTGACAGAGAGAACTTGTTTGCGAATGGGGAGCGCCTCGTGACGCACCAGAGAGTGTACTTTGTTACAAAGCTCTGAAGCATTAAAATAATCATTAAAAAGAGTTGGGGAATCATCCAAAGTGATACGCTAGTACGCCAAGTCTTCATAAAGCTACCATAAATGACAGCTACCTTCCTGGTGACTCTCAAAAGACTTGGCTAGACCACAAACCCAGGGGCTCTTTTAAATGCAACCTGTGCAGAAATAGCGCACAGAAAAAGTATTTTGTTGACACAGCTTCTAGGACAGCCTACTCCAAGACCTCTCCATCACGGTTGACAACTCTACGGAGTGCAGAGAACCTTGGTGTGACCCTGGACAACACCCTGTCGTTCTCTGCAAACGTCAAACATCAAAGCGGTGACTCGCTCCTGTAGGTTAAGCAAATCAAATTTTATTTGTCACATACACGTGTTTAGCAGATGTTATTGCGGGTGTAGCAAAGTGTTTCTAGCTCCGACAGTGCAGTAATATCTAACAAGTACATTTACATATTGTTTCCAGTTTGCATAAAGTCCAGTGAAGTTATTTGAGGGCCGTCGTGGTATCGGCTTGAGGGAGGATATACGCGGCCGTGACAATAACCTAAGAAAATATTATCTTGAGAGATAATACGGTCGGCATTTGATTGTGATGTATTCTGGGTCGGGTGAACAAAAGGACTTGAGTTCCTGTATGTTACTACAATTACACCACGAGTCGTTAATCATGAAACAAACACCTTCGCCCTTCTGCTTCCCGGAGAGATATTCATTTCTGTCTGCGCGATGAACTGGGAACCCATCTGGTTCGACCAATTTCGACAGAATATCCCAAGAGAGCCATGTTTCCGTGAAACAAAGTATGTTACAGGCCCTGATGTCTCTCTGGAAATAAATCCTTGCCCTGAGCTCGTCGACTTTGTTATCCAGAGACTGAACATTAGCGAGTAGAATACTTGGAAGCGGTGGGTGGTGTGCTCCTAAGATGAACCAGCAGGCTGCTCCGAGTGCCTCTCTTCCACCGGCGATGTTTTGGGTCAGCCGCTGGAATCAGATTCCCAGTTTCCCCCCTAACTGATAGTGAGGTGGTAGATTCCCAGTTTCCCCCCTAACTGATAGTGAGGTGGTAGATTCCCAGTTTCCCCCCTAACTGATAGTGGGGTGGTAGATTCCCAGTTTCCCCCCTAACTGATAGTGAGGTGGTAGATTCCCAGTTTCCCCCCTAACTGATAGTGAGGTGGTAGATACCCAGTTTCCCCCCTAACTGATAGTGAGGTGGTAGATTCCTACATACACCTTATACATTGTTTACACACACACAGTCAGTCAGCTCAGAGATGCCCAGTTTAAACAGGCCCAGCTCAGAGAGATCCAGCTCAGACAGATCCAGTTCAGAGAGATCCAGCTCAGACAGATCCAGCTCAGAGAGATCCAGCTCAGAGAGATCCAGCTCAGACAGATCCAGCTCAGAGAGATCCAGCTCAGAGAGATCCAGTTCAGAGAGATCCAGCTCAGAGAGATCCAGTTCAGAGAGATCCAGCTCAGAGAGATCCAGTTCAGACAGATCCAGCTCAGAGAGATCCAGTTCAGACAGATCCAGCTCAGAGAGATCCAGTTCAGACAGATCCAGCTCAGAGAGATCCAGTTCAGAGAGATCCAGTTCAGAGAGATCCAGTTCAGAGAGGCCCAGCTCATGAGTTCCCTCAGCAGCAGATTTTAATTTAGAATGGAAAATGAATGTGTTTATGCAACAAACTTTAAATCAAATCAAATCGTTCCTCTAATCAAACAAAATCGCTCTGAATCGTTTCAAATTAAAACGTATGTTTCCTGTATGGTATCAGAGTCCATGTACCTAGATACGTATGGATCCTGTACCGAATTGGAGCCCGCGTATCTAGATACGTATCAAATCATCTTGAAAAGGGAAAGATGCACATCCCTACAAATACGAAAAATAAATGAACAGAGTGAGACAAGACAGACTGACGGAAGAGAAGCAAAACAACAGTGGACTGACCTGGTTGCGCTGTGCGGCTGCTGCCTGGGCCTGGGCCTGGGCCTGGGCCTGAGCCTGAGCCTGGGCCTGAGCCTGCTGCAGCTGTTGTTGTTGTAGAACCAGGGCTGCCAGCTCAGCCTGAGTCAACACAATGGGGATGTTGGTGGTCTGATGCTGGCCCTCCTGGCCACTGTCTCCTTCATCTGGAGGAGGGGGTGGGGGGGGTGAGACTCGTTACAATCTACTAGACTACTAACTAGGGCTGGGTGACATATCTATTAATTTAAATGTATGTTTTTGCGCGACATTCCAAATGCCTGTATTGCAAGAATCAAGTGTTATTTTTCTTTTTTATGAGTTTTTAAAGTTCGCTTGTTCTCATTTAGTATTTTTGGTATCATCCAAAAAATGTGGTCCTCTGTAGCTCAGCTGGTAGAGCACGGCGCTTGTAACGCCAAGGTAGTGGGTTCGATCCCCCGGGACCACCCATACACAAAAATGTATGCACGCATGACTGTAAGTCGCTTTGGATAAAAGCGTCTGCTAAATGGCATATTATTATTATTTATCCCCTTCGCTCCTTCTGACTGTAGGCTGCTCCTTCCAATTTACACACACACACAACAAAGATGAGATCACTTATTCCTCTGACAAGCAGTTTCAACTCGCCATTTGCATTTGAGGTTTGGTCCAACAGAAATAAATCACATGGAACTGAAAAGCATTGAGACATTATTTTACTGTATAAAGAGATGTTCAACTTACTAACGATACCATTCTTATGTTTCAACTCCTCAAATTGCGCGCAGAGCAGACACTACTAAAACGGGAGTATAAATGAACATTGATTCTGGAAAATTAATTTTCAGTTTGCGCCGCTAGCAGCATTTAAGCCAAGTACCATTACACTACATTCACATACATTTTAGTCATTTAGCAGACGCTCTTATCCAGAGCGACTTACAGGAGCAATTAGGGTTAAGTGCCTTGCTCTAGGGCACATCGACAGATTTTTCACCTAGTCGGCTTGGGGATTAGAACCAGCGACCTTTCGGTTACTGGCACAACGCTCTTAACCACTAAGCTACCTGCCGCCCCACACTAGCCGTCTAGTCCGTTATATAAATGTACAGCACGCATAAAACACAAATTATATAAGGAATTTAAAAACCACATCAGTTCCATCCATCTTAAACCAGTCCTTGGAGAACCACATCAGTTCCAACCATCTTAAACCAGTCCTTGGAGAACCACATCAGTTCCAACCATCTTAAACCAGTCCTTGGAGAACCACATCAGTTCCAACCATCTTAAACCAGTCCTTGGAGAACCACATCAGTTCCAACCATCTTAAACCAGTCCTTGGAGAACCACATCATTTCCAACCATCTTAAACCAGTCCTTGGAGAACCACATCAGTTCCAACCATCTTAAACCAGTCCTTGGAGAACCACATCAGTTCCAACCATCTTAAACCAGTCCTTGGAGAACCACATCAGTTCCAACCATCTTAAACCAGTCCTTGGAGAACCACATCAGTTCCAACTAGTCAACTAATCAGCTAGCATGCTGTTAATTAGGTAAAATCAGTTGTGCTATTGTTGTCATGGCGTCAGATAATTGGGATCCAAAATAAAAGATACGTTTTAGAATTTCTGAAATATGTGGAACAGCAGGTGATGCCATATCACAATACACCTACAGCTGTAACCCAGTTCCTGTTGTGTCCATCTACTGTATGACCAGGACCTGTCTGTGTGTGTGTGTGTGTGTGTGTGTACTCACACATGACAGCGTGCTGTGCGGCCTGCAGCACAGCCTGTATGGCCATGGCCTGGGCGTTAGCCTCCTCCGTAGCAGCGTGCTGTGCTGCCTCCTCGGCTGCAGCGGTAACAGCCAGCTCCTCGGGGGTTAAACCCGTCACCATCAGGGTCTGGTTGTCCCCCGCGTCACCTTCAGACATCAGCTCCGCAGGCAGGCCCTAAGAGACAAACAAAACTTTAATTAAATGTTACTGAAAAGATGTTTGTTAGCACACAATGCAGTCGTTCATGTGTGGTTCTGTGTGTACACTGACAAGGTTAGAAATAATGATTTTTAATTTAAATAATATAATTGTGTCCTTCAAACTTTGCTTTCGTCAAAGAATCCTCCATTTGCAGCAATTACAGCCTTGCAGACCTTTTGGCATTCTAGTTTTCAATTTGATGAGGTAATCTGAAGAGATTTCACCCCATGCTTCCTGAAGCACCTCCCACAAGTTGGATTGGCTTGATGGGCACTTCTTACGTACCATACGGTCAAGTTGCTCCCACAACAGCTCAATAGGGTTGAGATCCGGTGACTGTGCTGGCCACTCCATTATAGACAGAATATCAGCTGACTGCTTCTTCTCTAAATAGTTCTTGCATAGTTTGGAGCTGTGATTTGGGTCATTGTCCTGTTGTAGGAGGAAATTGGCTCCAATCAAGCGCCGTCCACAGGATATGGCATGGCGTTGCAAAATGGAGTGATAGCCTTCCTTCTTCAAGATCCCTTTTACCCTGTACAAATCTCCCACTTTACCACCACCAAAGCACCCCCAGACCATCACATTGCCTCCACATGCGTGACAGATGGCATCAAGCACTCCTCCAGCATCTTTTCATTTGGTCTGTGTCTCACAAATGTTCTTCTTTGTGATCCGAACACCTCAAACTTCGATTAGACTGTCAATAACACTTTTTTCCAATCTTCCTTTGTCCAGTGTCTGTGTTCTTTTGCCCATCTTAATCTTTTATTTTTATTGGCCAGTCTGAGATATGGCTTTTTCTTTGCAACTCTGCCTAGAAGGTCAGCATCCCAGAGTCGCCTCTTCACTGTTGACGTTGAGACTGGTGTTTTGCGGGTACTTTTTAATGAAGCTGCCAGTTGAGGACCTGTGAGGCGTCTGTTTCTCAAACTAGACACTAATGTATTTGTCCTCTTGCTCAGTTGTGCACCGAGGCCTCCCACTCCTCTTTCTATTCTGGTTAGAGCCAGTTTGCGCTGTTCTGTGAAGGGAGTAGTACACAGCTTTGTACGAGATCTTCAGTCTCTTGACAATTTCTCACATGGAATAGCCTTCATTTCTCAGAACAAGAATAGACTGACGAGTTTCAGAAGAAAGTTCTTTGTTTCTGGCCATTTTGAGCCTGTAATCGAACCCACAATTGCTGATGCTCCAGATACTCAACTAGTCTCAAGAACGACAGTTTTATTGCTTCTTGAATCAGCAGAACAGTTTTCATAATTGCAAATGGGTTTTCTAATGATCAATTAGCCTTTTAAAATGATAAACTTGGATTAGCAAACACAATGTGCCATTGGAACACAGGACTGATGGTTGCTGATAATGGGCCTCTGTACGCCTATGTAGATATTCCATTAAAAATCAGCCGTTTCCAGCTACAATAGCTATTTACAACATTAACAATGTCTACACTACTTCTGATCAATTTGATGTTATTTTAATGGACAAATTTTTTTGCTTTTCTTTCAAAAACAAGGACATTTCTAAGTGACCCCAAACTTTTGAACAGTAGTGAAGATACAGTACAACACATACACTACCGTTCAAAAGTTTGGGGTCACTTAGAAATGTCCTTGTTTTCAAAAGAAAAGCAATTTTTTTGTCCATTAAAAGAACATAAAATTGATCAGAAATACAGTGTAGACACTGTTAATGTTGTAAATGGCTATTGTAGCTGGTTCGATTACAGGCGCAAAATGGCCAGAAACAAATTATGTTCTTCTGTGACTCGTCAGTCTATTCTTGTTCTGAGAAATGAAGGCTATTCCATGTGAGAAATTGCCAAGAAACTGAAGATCTCGTACAACGCTGTGTACTACTCCCTTCACAGAACAGCGCAAACTGGCTCTAACCAGAATAGAAAGAGGAGTGGGAGGCCCCGGTGCACAACTGAGCAAGAGGACAAATACATTAGTGTCTAGTTTGAGAAACAGACGCCTCACAGGTCCTCAACTGGCAGCTTCATTAAATTGTACCCGCAAAACACCAGTCTCAACGTCTACAGTGAAGAGGCGACTCTGGGATGCTGACCTTCTAGGCAGAGTTGCAAAGAAAAGACTGGCCAATAGAAAGAAAAGATTAAGATGGGCAAAAGAACACTGGACAGAGGAAGATTGGAAAAAA
Source organism: Coregonus clupeaformis (assembly GCF_020615455.1). Classification (NCBI taxonomy): domain Eukaryota; kingdom Metazoa; phylum Chordata; class Actinopteri; order Salmoniformes; family Salmonidae; genus Coregonus; species Coregonus clupeaformis. Next base: position 5,660,651 of record NC_059215.1, read on the forward strand.
AGTGTTATAGACAGACGAATCGAAGTTTGAGGTGTTCGGATCACAAAGAAGAACATTTGTGAGACACAGACCAAATGAAAAGATGCTGGAGGAGTGCTTGATGCCATCTGTCACGCATGGTAGAGGCAATGTGATGGTCTGGGGGTGCTTTGGTGGTGGTAAAGTGGGAGATTTGTACAGGGTAAAAGGGATCTTGAAGAAGGAAGGCTATCACTCCATTTTGCAACGCCATGCCATACCCTGTGGATGGCGCTTGATTGGAGCCAATTTCCTCCTACAACAGGACAATGACCCAAAGCACAGCTCCAAACTATGCAAGAACTATTTAGGGAAGAAGCAGTCAGCTGGTATTCTGTCTATAATGGAGTGGCCAGCACAGTCACCGGATCTCAACCCTATTGAGCTGTTGTGGGAGCAACTTGACCGTATGGTACGTAAGAAGTGCCCATCAAGCCAATCCAACTTGTGGGAGGTGCTTCAGGAAGCATGGGGTGAAATCTCTTCAGATTACCTCAACAAATTGACAACGAGAATGCCAAAGGTCTGCAAGGCTGTAATTGCTGCAAATGGAGGATTATTTGACGAAAGCAAAGTTTGAAGGACACAATTATTATTTCAATTAAAAATGATTATTTCTAACCTTGTCAATGACTACATTTCCTATTGCCATATTTCCTATTCAAACTCATTTCATGTATGTTTTCATGGAAAACAAGGACATTTCTAAGTGACCCCAAACTTTTGAACGGTAGTGTACATATGTGTGGTACTGTATGTATATATGTGTGGTACTGTATGTATTGTAATGTACCTCCTGCTCCCCCTGGTTCTGTTCCTCCATGCCCTCCACATGGACCTGTATCCCAGCTGCAGCAGCCTCCTCCAGGGTCACAACCCTCACGGTGCCCTCTGGGAGAGAGTCAGTCTGCATGGCCTCCTCGCCCTCTATACACGCCGCGGCCATCGCCTCAGACGACCCAGACATCGACGAGATCTCCTGGTGGAAGGAAGAAGGAAAGAGAAAGGGTTGGGTTAGGGAGAGAAAGAAGAAAGAAAGAAGAAAGAAAGAAAGAAAGAAAGAAAGAAAGAAAGAAGAAAGAAAGAAAGAAAGAAAGAAAGAAAGAAAGAAAGAAAGAAAGAAGAAAGAGGGCTGTGGGTGTGTTGGGTGTGTGTGTGTTGCTGTTGCTGTTGTTGTTGTGTTGTGCTGTTGCTGTTGTTCGCTGTTGCTGTTGCTGTTGCTGTTGTTGTTGTTGCCGTTGCCGTTGCTGCCGTTGCGGTTGTTGTTGTGTTGCGTGTTGTCTGCTGTTGCCGTTGTTGCTGCTGTGTTGCTGTTGTTGTTGTTGAGAAAGAAAGAAAGAAAGAAAGAAAGAAAGAAAGAAAGAAAGAAAGAAAGAAAGAAAGAAAGAAAGAAGAAGAAGAAGAAGAAGAAGAAGAAGAAGAAAGAAAGAAGAAGAAGAAGAAGAAGAAGAAGAAGAAAGGGGCGGTGCGTGCTGCGTTGCGTTGTTGCTGTTGGTTGTTGCGTTGCTGCTCGTTGCTGTTGCTGCCGCTTGCCGTTGCTGTTCGTTGCTGTTGCTGTTGTTGCCGTTGCCGTTGCTGTTGTTTGTTGTTGTTGTGTGTTGTTGCTGGTTTGTTGTTGTGTGCTGTTGTGTTGCGTTGTTGGGTGTTGGTTGTGTTGTTGTTGTTGCTGTTGAGAGAAATGTTGTTGTTGTTGTTGCTGTTGTTGCTGTTGTGCTGCTGCTGTTGCGTTGCTGTTGTTGCCGTTGCCGTTGCTGCTGTTGCCGCTGCTGTTGCCGTTGCTGTTGTTGCTGTTGCCGCTGTTGCCGTTGCCGTTGCTGTTGTTGTTGTTGCTGTTGCTGTTGTTGTTGGTTGTTGTTGTGGTGTGTGTTGTTGTGTTGTTGTTGCTGTTGTTGTTGTTGTTGCTGTTGCGCGAGGACGGGCGGGGCCGGTTGGTTGGCGTTAAAAGAAAGGGGCTGGGTGGTTGGTGCAGCGGGTGAAGAAAAAAAAGGTGCAGGTAAGAAAGCGGTTGCACGTGTTGAGAAGGTCGCAGCAGGCAAGAGAAGGCAGGGGAAGTTGAAGGGTGAGTGGGGGGAGGTGAGGGCGTGTAGGAAAGAAAGGGGTTTAAGGGAAAGAAAGGGTTGGGGCGGGTTAAGAAAGTAGATGGTAGAGAAGGTTGTTAAGGGAAAGAAAGAAAGAAAGAAAGAAAGAAAGAAAGAAAGGAAGGGTTGGGTTAAGGAAAGAAAGAAAGGGTTGGGTTAGGGAAAGAAAGAAAGGGTTGGGTTAGGGAAAAGAAAGAAAGGGTTGGGTTAGGGAAAAGAAAGAAAGGGTTGGGTTAGGAAAAGAAAGAAAGGGTTGGGTTAGGGAAAGAAAGGGTTGGGTTAGGGAGAGAAAGGGTTGGGTTAGGGAAAGAAAGGGTTGGGTTAGGGAAATAAAGGGTTGGGTTAAGGAAATAAAGGGTTGGTTAAGGAAATAAAGGGTTGGTTAAAGAAAGAAAGAAAGGGTTGGGTTAAAGAAAGAAAGAAAGGGTTGGGTTAAGGAAAGAAAGAAAGGGTTGGGTTAGGGAAAGAAAGTGTTGGGTTAGGGAGAGAAAGGGTTGGGTTAGGGAGAGAAAGGGTTGGGTTAGGGAAAGAAAGGGTTTGGTTAGGGAAATAAAGAGTTGGGTTAAGGAAATAAAGGGTTGGGTTAAGGAAATAAAGGGTTGGTTTAGGGAAAGAAAGTGTTGGGTTAAGGAAATAAAGGGTTGAATGGCCAAAAGTTATATTATCCAAACTTATGTTCTAAAATAAACGCCTCCAACAGTCTATAGTGCAGTGATTGGCTGCGGGGCTTGAACCAGGGTTGCCTTATCGCAAGGCAAGCACGCTAACCACAACCTCAAGAGAGCTGACCCTATAGCAGCCTTGTGTGGGTGGGGTCCTTACAGGTACAGAGGGTCCAGGTGTGGGTGTGGACTGGGTAACCGTGGTAACTGCTCGGCCAGACGCCACCACGGCGCTGGACTCTGTGGTTACCGAGGACGACGAGGGAGCCTCCGTAGTTCCGTTGTCTCCCTGTGTCGAGTCACCAGGCTGGGCTGAAGGGAGGAGGGACATCCCAAAATGAAGACTAAAACATCCCAAAATGAAGACTAAAACATCCCAAAATGAAGACTAAAACATCCCAAAATTAAGACTAAAACATCCCAAAATTAAGACTAAAACATCCCAAAATTAAGACTAAAACATACTGCATGTAGGTAGGAGAAAATATTACTAACATCTTAACTCCCAATCTTCGGTTTTAAAACACTAAGGCTGCGTTTATACAGGCAGACCAATTCTGATCTTTGGACCAATCAGATCAGCCTTTTGCCAACAATTGGGCAAAATATCAGAATCAGGCTGTGTAGGCCTGTGTAAACGCAGCCTAAGGGACAATTTCCCAGACCTAGATTAAGCCTAATCTATTCCTTATGGAGATTCACCTTTGAGTAGACTTTATATAGTCTAGGACCAGACTTACTCTGTATCCGAAGAAAAAAAAAATTTCCTCCCTATAAACAGCCTCTGAGAGCAGCGATGAGACCTAACATCTGAATGGGTTAAAGACACCGTCATGTTCAGTGGATAGATAGCAGTAGTTCTTACCTGTGGCAGTAGTAGCTGTGTTGGTGGTTCCCGTTTCATGAGTCTCACACGGTGGGTTGGAGCAGACTTCCTGGACCGTGCCCGTTCCCGCCAGGTTGGACGTAGCCTGAGACGGGGTGTTGGTGGTTCCCGTTTCATGAGTCTCACACGGTGGGTTGGAGCAGACTTCCTGGACCGTGCCCGTTCCCGCCAGGTTGGACGTAGCCTGAGACGGGGTGTTGGTCGTCCCGGTCTCATGCGTCTCACACGGTGGGTTGGAGCAGACTTCCTGGACCGTGCCCGTTCCCGCCGGGTTGGACGTAGCCTGAGACGGGGTGTTGGTCGTCCCAGTCTCATGCGTCTCACACGGTGGGTTGGAGCAGACCCTCTGCGCTGTCCCTGTAGTCTTCCCGTTGCCCAGCGTCGAGACAGTCGTGGTGCCAGTCTGGTGTGTTTCACAGGGTGGACTGGAGCAGACCTGCGTGGCGCTGCTGCCTCCAGCTCCGGCCGTGGCGGTGTCTGTCTGGTGTGTTTCACAGCGTGGACTGGAGCACACAGGGGAGGTGACTCCACCGCTGGACGACTTGCTCTGGCCGTCGGAGGACGAGGAGCTGAGACTCATCCCCATCTTATCAGAGCCCATGTTAGAGCGGGCGGTGGTGGAGGTGTAGGTGGTCCCTGTTCTCAGGGTCTCTGGTCGCAGCACCCCCGGCGCAGACACGGCCCCGGAGACAGACGAGGGGGAGAGGGCTCCGGAGGAGGGGAACGGCGAGGACGGGGGATCAGACCCGCTGGTGGTGTTTGTCACGCTGGAGCCTTGCTGTTGCTTGTTGGACCCCATGTTGCAGCTGGCTGTGGTCGGGGTGTTGGTAGTGCCTGTATCGTGGGTCTCTGACGGGGGGTTGGTGCCGCCTGTATCTGACGGGGGGTTTGTGCACAGCTGCTGTACCTGGCCCATGTTGGAGGACGCCATCGTTTGAGTATTGGTGGTGCCGGTCTCGTGGGTCTCGCAGGGGGGGTTTGAACACACCCTCTCCACCCCACCATTACCGGTCATGTTAGCGGAGGCCGTGGTAGCCGTATTGGTGGTGCCGGTCTCGTGGGTTTCGCACGGCGGGTTTGAACACACTCTCTCCACCCCACCATTACCGGTCATGTTAGCGGAGGCCGTGGTAGCCGTATTGGTGGTGCCGGTCTCGTGGGTCTCGCAAGGGGGGTTCGAGCAGACCAGGGTCACCGTGCCTGGGTCGCCTGCCTCAGGCTGGGTGGAGGAGGGGTCGGCGGAGGTGGGGGAGGACAGGATGGAGACCGGGAGGTCGTGGACAGGCTGAGCATCCACACCACTTGGGGTCGTGATCAGGGTCACCTGGGTGGGCTGACCTCCCGCCTGGAGGACAGGAAGAGTACAGGAGGTCAATAGAACGTTGACACACAGGACAGAATGTCAATAAAAACAGTTTTTAAATATGGAAAATAAATCCTTACACATCACACACACAGAAGAGGTCAATAAAACAAGTTTCAATACAATTCAATCTTGCCCAAAAAAAATACATATTTGAATAAATAAAACATATTTAAATGAAATTGAAATAATTCCAAGTACGATGTTTTCTACAGGTGTTTTCATAATGGCGTGTCTGACCAGAAAAGAAGCGCCACAGTTCATACGAGAAGCACTGCAAGGTCTGCTTTTCACAGTGAGCTTGCTGTCTCCCCAGGCGTATATCACTGCATGTGCCACCAGCAGGACAAGCACAGCAGAAAATTAAAAATGGGAGTCAACCCACTGCAAGTATTAATGACGACAACATGACAGGATGGATGCATCTGTACCAAACTGGTTAAAAACGGGAACACCTTTCCTGACTTAAGAAACGTAAGCAGATAAGACACCGACACTGCTTTTACAAAAGGTAGCCCAATTCTGATAATCCCCCCCCCCACTAAATTGGTATTTTGACCAATCAGATCCTTTTCCAATAAATCGGGCTGCCTGTGTAAACGCAGTCTACATAAACTGTACCTGAGCTGCGGAGTCAGTGACCTGTCCAGGCAGAGTGGTCATAGCGCCCAAGGTGGTGATTGGAGTAGCCGTGGCAACACTTCCACCTGCCAGGCTCGTAGACACTGTACCGGTCACCGTACCAAACGTGGTCACACCTGGAGAGGGACAACAGTAACTGATTGTCGATTACGTATATATTGGTTGCCTGAAATCCAGACCTGTTTTGTGCTAACATTCCACAAGGCGTGGTTAAAGAGTGGAATGTTAGCACTAACAGATTGGTAACCCAGGCTAATCTATTGGGACTGATGCTGCAAAACAGCACAAGCTAAAGCATGATGGTGCAATGCATCTAACTGTTGATGATTCAATGGTGTCACTAACAAAATGAATCTTTAGGGACACAACCAGTCCAGGAAGAAGCTAGAGCGCCGTCTAGCAACGCTATTGTCAGAGGGTCACCTGAACATCCTTACCTGTGGTTCCCTTGACAACAAGGGTGGTGACGTTAGGTTTGACACCGGAAACAGTTACCGGGGAGACGAGACGTACTCCTCCCATGGGGACGGTCCGTAAAATAGTCCCGGGCTGTCCTGGGGCACCCTTCAGCACCACCTGGTAGAAACATCATAATAAATCACAACAACCTGGTAGAACCATAATCACAACAACCTGGTAGAAACATCCTAATAATAATAATAATTATTATTATAAAAACAACCTGGTAGAACCATAATTATAATAAAAACAACTGGGTAGAAACATACAGGTGAAGTATACATACAGCAAGATAGGAAATATACCCACATCAAACGTATTTAGGTAGTCAACAGAAAAATGTATGGAGCTTTTGGTTGAACATAGAGACTTCAAAAAAAAAAAATTTGATTATTACATTAACCTGAACAACAGTTTGATATTTGACTAATGGACTCAGGGCTGGACGGTTTACTGTATTTAATATATACTGGTATTGATGCACGGACCAGTTTGGGTTTTTACTTACCTTCTATAACGGCATTTCGATGTTTGCTTTGTTAAATGTGATACGTAACTCCGGTGCGTGTAATCTACGTTTTTATAGTTGACTCGGTTTGCTACTAGAATCATCTTTCTCCCTTTCCTCCTGCTACATGCCGCTAACCAAGCCCTGCCCTGTCCCCTGCCCTGCCCGGTATGAGGTAATTGAGGTAGATATGTGCATATAACTAGGGATAAAGTGACATAATAAAAACAGTAGCAGCAGTGTATGTGACTCAAAAAAGATATCGCAAAAAGGGTCAACGCAGATAGTTAAATAGTTAACCAACACCGCCTGGTATAGAGGTCCTGGATGGCAGGAAGCTTGGCTCCAGTGATGTACTGGGCCGTACGCACTACCCTCTGTAGCGCCTTGGCAGTCGCATGCCAAGCAGGTGCCTAATCTTCTCAGCCTCCTGAGGACAGAAGCAGTCGCTCGACCACGGAGTCACGGAGAGCACTTTTGCTGTTCACTCCGCACGGTCAGATGGATGCGACAACATGTTGGTGAAAAAAAATGCTGCTTTCCATAAGCCTTGTATGATAATTACACTATTAGTTTGTACTCTCTGAAAACTACTGTCTGCTAGTTTGCCTTTTCTTAGGAAGTTGTGGCTAAAATAACTTGTGTTAGCTGCTAATGCTAATCGCTAGTAAGCTGGCTAACGTTAACTAGCTAGCTAAATGTACTAAGATGCAGAGCAAACTTAGCTAGCTTACACAGCCTGGTACCAGTGATGGTGTAGACCTAGATTAGCATGTTGTTTGTGCAACGGTATCTTCTAAAATCAGAAGGGAATGGGCGAAGCGTGAAAATGTTAGCTAGCTACATGAGGTAATGTAACATCTAATTAGGGTCCCCTGGATACACTGACAAACACTTTTGGTTCCTACCCGTCAATTTATCCTCCCTGGTTTATTCATTCGTTGTCATATCAAATAACAATGTATTCAAGGTGCTGCCCACCCCTCCAGCTAGGATGGTGCCCGTCACTCCTCAGCAGGCCAGGCTTGGTCCTGTTTGTGGGTGAGTCCCAGAAAGAGGGCCAATTATCGACAAATTCTATCTTTTGGGAGGGGCAGAAAACAGTTCTCAACCAGCGACTGAGTTTTGAGAGAATGCTGTAGAGCTCATCACTTCCCCTAACTGGGAGGAGGCCAGAGGCAATTACTCAGTGCCGACATCTTTATAGCTAATTTACACGCTGAAGCTATGTTGCGCTTGATAAACTCTGACTGTTTCATCCTAACATCATTGGTGCCGACGTGGATAACAATATCCCTATACTCGCCAGTTTGAGCCTTAGCCAGCACCCTCTACAGATTAGCCTTTATATCGGTAGCCCTGCCCCCTGGTAAACAGTGTATGATCGCTAGATAATTATTTCTAAGTCTAATATTGCGGGTAATGGAGTTGCCAATGACTACGGTTTTCAATTTGTCAGAGCTAAATGGTGGGAGGCTTCGGTGGCTCAGACCCCGTAACGGGTGGAGGAGAGACCTGAGAAGGCTCGGCCTCTGACTCAGACCCCGTAACGGGTGGAGGAGAGACCTGGGAAGGCTCGGCCTCTGACTCGTTGCTTAAATGGGGAGAACCGGTTGAAAGTTTTGTCGGCTGAATGAGCGACACTGGTTGAGCATGCCGACAGCATTTCTTTCCAGAAGAAAGATTTACACTATCTTTGGAAAGTATTACTTTACAGCCTTATTCTAAAATAGAAGAAGAAAAAAAATATCCTCATCAATCTACACACAAAACCCCATAATGACAAAAGCGAAAACATGTTAGACATTTTTGAAAATGTATTTAAAATAAAAAACAGCAATACCTTATTTCGTTAAGGATTCAGACCCTTTGCTATGATCCTCGAAATTGCGCTCAGGTGCATCCTGTTCCCATTGATCTTTGAGATGTTTCTACAACTTCATTGGAGTCCAACTGTGGTAAATTCAATTGATTGGACATGATTTGGAAAGGCACACACCTGTCTATATCAGGTCCCACTGTTGACAGTGCATGTCAGAGCAAAAACCAAGCCATGAGGTCGAAGGAATTGTCCGTAGAGCTCCGAGACAGGATTGTGTCGAGGCACAGATCTGGGGAAGGGTACCAAAAAAATGTCTGCAGCATTGAAGGTCCCCAAGAACACAGTGGCCTCCATCACTCTTAAATGGATGAAGTTTGGAACCACCAAGACTCTTCCTAGAGCTGGCTGCCCGGCCAAACTGAGTAATTCGGGGTAGAAGGGCCTTGGTCAGGGAGGTGACCAAGAACCGATGGTCACTGACAGAGCTCCAGAGTTCCTCTGTGGAGATGGGAGAACCTTCCAGAAGGACAACCATCTCTGCAGCACTACACCAATCAGGCCTTTATGGTAGAGTGGCCAGACGGAAGCCACTCCTCAATAAAAGGCACGACAGCCCGCTTTGAGTTTGCCAAAAGGCACCTAAAGGACTCTCAGACCATGAGAAACAAGATTCTCTGGTCTGATGAAACCAAGATTGAACTCTTTGGCCTGAATGCCAAGCGTCAAGTCTGGAGGAAACCTGGCACCATCCCTACGGTGAAGCACGGTGGTGGCAGCATCATGCTGTGGAGATGTTTTTCAGCGGCAGGGTCTGGGAGACTAGTCAGGTTTGAGGGAAAGATGGAGAAAAGTACAGAGAGATCCTTGATAAAAACCTGCTCCAGAGCGCTCAGGACATCAGACTGGGTCGAAGGGTCACCTTCCAACAGGACAACGACCCTAAGCACACAGCCAAGACAACGCAGGAGTGGCTTCGGGAGAAGTCTCTGAATGTCCTTGAGTGGCCCAGCCAGAGCCCGGACTTGAACCCGATCTAACATCTCTGGAGAGACCTGAAAATAGCTGTGCAGTGACGCTCCCCATCCAACCTGACAGAGCTTGAGAGGATCTGCAGAGAAGAATGGAAGAAACTCCCCAAATACAGGTGTGCCAAGCTTGTAGTGTCATACTCAAGAAGACTCGACGCTGTAATCGCTGCTTCAACAAAGTACGGAGTAAAGGGTCTGAATACTTATGTAAATGTGATATTTATTTTTAATAAATTAGCAAACATTTCTAACAACCTGTTTTTGCTTTGTCATTTTGGGGTATTGTGTGTAGATTGATGAGGGGGGAAAAAAACAATTTTATAAATTTTAGAACAAGGCTGTAACGTAACAAAATGTGGAAAAATCAAGGGGTCTGAATACTTTCCGAAGGCACTGTATACTACTATCTGTACTTACTGGTGTCACAGACGCTGTTTTATCCCATATGTAACTCTGTGTTGTTGTTTTTAAATCGCACTGCTTTGCTTTATCTTGGCCAGGTCGCAGTTGTAAATGAGAACTTGTTCTCAACTGGCTTACCTGGTTAAATAAAGAATCCTTTCCTACACTTACATTGCCCTTGCCTAACGATTGCATCTGAAGCTGGGCTTGCAACACGGCGATCCTCACCATAGTTCTCCTGTATATTATGAGTACAGCGACTGCAATTAGATGGCATAGCAGCCCTGCGTGGCACAGCGTGGAAATGAAAATGGTAGAAAATGCCCTAAAGTTATTTTTGTTTGAAGTTGGATTATTGAACAGTATAAAACAAATCAGAATGGATAAAGACCCATCGAAAATCACTTATAATTTATGTGTTGCCACCATAGGGTCATGAACTTACTCAAAGCATTTTTTGAACTTCTATTATTCAAAAACAAAATGCTGTCAAATACCACCGGCAAAAAACAAATGTATGATATTATATTTGGGCCATATTGCCCAGCCCTAACTGGAGCCTGTAGCCAGAACAGAGATGTATAGCACGGTTTCCTCCTGCTTTTCATACGTTTTACAACGTTCTTTTTACCTGACCCAGGTTAGGGTTAGGGACTGGAGCGGGAGAGGCTGTACAGTACACCTGTGTGAGTCCCTGCTGGCCAGCACCAGCTCTGGGCATAGCGCTGATGATCTTGCTTGGTGTTATTGTACCAGGGTTAAGGTTAGAGAGGGTTGGGTGTACCTGTGTGAGTCCCTGCTGGCCAGCCCCAGCTCTAGGCATAGCGCCGATGATCTTGCTTGGTGTTATTGTACCAGGGTTAAGGTTAGAGAGGGTTGGGTGTACCTGTGTGAGTCCCTGCTGGCCAGCACCAGCTCTGGGCATAGCGCTGATGATCTTGCCTGGAGTCCCGGTGCCTGGTGTCATCATCTTAGTGGTGATGATGGTAATGGGGGACTTCATACCACTTCCTGTCACTCCTGACCAGACAACAGATTCAAGTTATATGTATACACATTTAAAAATGGTTGATTTGGTTGCACCAATGGGCCACTACGAAAACATTCTACAAATCCCAAATGTAGTGCTGACATCTATGAATCAAACTATCTAGAAAGCCCTCTTTTTAACAACAATATTTGTCACAAATTGCTTTCAAGGTAAAGCATTTTGTGACATAATGTAAAAAGGGCTTTATAAATAAGCCGATCGATTGATTGGATTAATTGGTTGATATATAGGAAGCAGACAGAACTAACCTGCTTGTCCGATGGCAGACATGGGTATGGTCTTGATGATGTGTGTGCCAGGTTTGGTTGTGGTGGGCATGCCGCTGTAAGACAGGATAGTAGGCTTTCCCCCAACGGTCCCAGCCTGGGACGTTGTGATGATCGTGGTGGGCTTCCCGTCTGCTGATGTCACCAGCTTCAGGATGGTGCCCGCCGGGAGGGGACCTTTAGTCTGGTTGACAGGAAGGAGATGGAGGGGTTGAGGGTTAGGGGTCGGAGGTGAAGATAGAGGTGGAAGCTGACGTACAACATGAAACATGGTCCTTTGAGAAAGATATCGCACGTTGGCAGACTGATCAAGCAACATCAGAATACTAGACTGATCAAGCAACATCAGAACACTAGACTGATCAAGCAACATCAGAATACTAGACTGATCAAGCAACATCAGAATACTAGACTGATCAAGCAACATCAGAATACTAGACTGATCAAGCAACATCAGAATACTAGACTGATCCTGCAACATCAGAATACTAGACTGATCAAGCAACATCAGAATACTAGACTGATCAAGCAACATCAGAATACTAGACTGATCAAGCAACATCAGAATACTAGACTGATCAAGCAACATCAGAATACTAGACTGATCAAGCAACATCAGAATACTAGACTGATCAAGCAACATCAGAATACTAGACTGATCAAGCAACATCAGAATACTAGACTGATCAAGCAACATCAGAATACTAGACTGATCCTGCAACATCAGAATACTAGACTGATCCTGCAACATCAGAATACTAGACTGATCAAGCAACATCAGAATACTAGACTGATCAAGCAACATCAGAACACTAGACTGATCAAGCAACATCAGAACACTAGACTGATCCTGCACATCAGAATACTAGACTGATCAAGCAACATCAGAATACTAGACTGATCAAGCAACATCAGAATACTAGACTGATCAAGCAACATCAGAATACTAGACTGATCAAGCAACATCAGAATAATAGACTGATCAAGCAACATCAGAATACTAGACTGATCAAGCAACATCAGAATACTAGACTGATCAAGCAACATCAGAATACTAGACTGATCAAGCAACATCAGAATACTAGACTGATCCTGCACATCAGAATACTAGACTGATCCTGCAACATCAGAATACTAGACTGATCCTGCACATCAGAACACTAGACTGATCCTGCACATCAGAACACTAGACTGATCCTGCACATCAGAACACTAGACTGATCCTGCACATCAGAACACTAGACTGATCCTGCACATCAGAACACTAGACTGATCAAGCAACATCAGAATACTAGACTGATCCTGCACATCAGAATACTAGACTGATCCTGCACATCAGAATACTAGACTGATCCTGCACATCAGAACACTAGACTGATCCTGCAACATCAGAATACTAGACTGATCCTGCACATCAGAATACTAGACTGATCCTGCACATCAGAATACTAGACTGATCCTGCACATCAGAACACTAGACTGATCCTGCACATCAGAACACTAGACTGATCAAGCAACATCAGAATACTAGACTGATCCTGCAACATCAGAACACTAGACTGATCCTACACATCAGAACACTAGACTGATCAAGCAACATCAGAACACTAGACTGATCCTACACATCAGAATACTAGACTGATCCTGCAACATCAGAACACTAGACTGATCCTACACATCAGAACACTAGACTGATCCTGCACATCAGAACACTAGACTGATCCTGCACATCAGAACACTAGACTGATCAAGCAACATCAGAATACTAGACTGATCAAGCAACATCAGAACACTAGACTGATCCTACACATCAGAACACTAGACTGATCCTGCACATCAGAACACTAGACTGATCCTGCACATCAGAACACTAGACTGATCCTGCACATCAGAACACTAGACTGATCCTGCACATCAGAACACTAGACTGATCCTGCACATCAGAACACTAGACTGATCCTGCACATCAGAACACTAGACTGATCCTGCACATCAGAACACTAGACTGATCCTGCACATCAGAACACTAGACTGATCCTGCACATCAGAACACTAGACTGATCCTGCACATCAGAACAGACTAGGACTAGGCTGTCTAGAGATTTTTCCACTAGATCTAAAGACATTTCAAACATACCCACAGATGTTAAAACTGGTCCTGGACACAAGCCCTAAATCAGGGATGTCCAACTCCTCATGGGCCTAATTGGAGACACACTTTTACCCCAGTGCCTGCAAACACACCTGACTCCAATAATCAACTAATCATGGTCTTCAGTTTGGAATGTAATTAGTTTAAAATCAGGTGTGTTTGCTAGGGATGGGGGAAAAAAGTGAGATCCCAAATCAGGCCCCCGAGGACTGGAGTTACCCATCCCTGGTATAGAGTGCTAGTCATTCACAGAACTGGGAGTTACCCATCCCTGGTATAGAGTGCTAGTCATTGACAGAACTGGAGTTACCCATCCCTGGTATAGAGTGCTAGTCATTGACAGAACTGGAGTTACCCATCCCTGGTATAGAGTGCTAGTCATTGACAGAACTGGAGTTACCCATCCCTGGTATAGAGTGCTAGTCATTCACAGAACTGGGAGTTACCCATCCCTGGTATAGAGTGCTAGTCATTCACAGAACTGGAGTTCCCCATCCCTGGTATAGAGTGCTAGTCATTGACAGAACTGGAGTTACCCATCCCTGGTATAGAGTGCTAGTCATTCACAGAACTGGAGTTACCCATCCCTGGTATAGAGTGCTAGTCATTCACAGAACTGGGAGTTACCCATCCCTGGTATAGAGTGCTAGTCATTCACAGAACTGGAGTCACCCATCCCTGATCCAGATCAGACTACTGAGAGGACTGGAGTCACCCATCCCTGATCCAGATCAGTCTACTGAGAGGACTGGAGTCACCCATCCCTGATCCAGATCAGACTACTGAGAGGACTGGAGTTACCCATCCCTGATCCAGATCAGACTACTGAGAGGACTGGAGTTACCCATCCCTGATCCAGATCAGACTACTGAGAGGACTGGAGTTACCCATCCCTGATCCAGATCAGACTACTGAGAGGACTGGAGTTACCCATCCCTGATCCAGATCAGACTACTGAGAGGACTGGAGTCACCCATCCCTGATCCAGATCAGACTACTGAGAGGACTGGAGTCACCCATCCCTGATCCAGATCAGACTACTGAGAGGACTGGAGTTACCCATCCCTGATCCAGATCAGACTACTGGAGTTACCCATCCCTGATCCAGATCAGACTACTGAGAGGACTGGAGTCACCCATCCCTGATCCAGATCAGACTACTGAGAGGACTGGAGTTACCCATCCCTGATCCAGATCAGACTACTGAGAGGACTGGAGTTACCCATCCCTGATCCAGATCAGACTACTGAGAGGACTGGAGTTACCCATCCCTGATCCAGATCAGACTACTGAGAGGACTGGAGTTACCCATCCCTGATCCAGATCAGACTACTGGAGTTACCCATCCCTGATCCAGATCAGACTACTGGAGTTACCCATCCCTGATCCAGATCAGACTACTGGAGTTACCCATCCCTGATCCAGATCAGACTACTGGAGTTACCCATCCCTGATCCAGATCAGACTACTGGAGTTACCCATCCCTGATCCAGATCAGACTACTGGAGTTACCCATCCCTGATCCAGATCAGACTACTGGAGTTACCCATCCCTGATCCAGATCAGACTACTGGAGTTACCCATCCCTGATCCAGATCAGACTACTGGAGTTACCCATCCCTGATCCAGATCAGACTACTGGAGTTACCCATCCCTGATCCAGATCAGACTACTGGAGTTACCCATCCCTGATCCAGATCAGACTACTGGAGTTACCCATCCCTGATCCAGATCAGACTACTGGAGTTACCCATCCCCGATCCAGATCAGACTACTGGAGTCACCCATCCCTGATCCAGATCAGACTACTGAGAGGACTGGAGTCACCCATCCCTGATCCAGATCAGACTACTGACCTGTATGATGTGCTGCAGGCTGGAGCCAGCCTGTCCCGTCACCGCTCCGGTCTGACCAGGCTTCGTCTGGACCACTGACATCACCTTTCCCAGGTTGGACAAGTTGGACAGCTGGAGGACAGAGGAGAGACAGTCAGATTACAGAGGAGAGACTTGTCAAAACAACACACGCTTTATATTATCAAGATAGGTCTATTCATAAACATAATATAATATATGCTACTTAGCAGATGCTTTCCACATGACTTTATCAAGATAGGCCAATTTAATGTCAGATAATAACATACATGGGTGGGTATTTTACATTTGTCACAAATACAATTAATTCATTCATTTATGGAGGTTAGCAGATGCTTTTATCCAAAGCGACTTCCATACAGTACATGTTTGGTATGTGTGTGTGATCCCCATCGGGGAATGGACTGTTTGTTATGCATGTAAAAGACAACAGAATGCATCCTAACTAACCCAATTCTGTACGTCCTTGCCAGACATCAGTTTGTTTTGACCCTGGTTGGCTGCAGTCAGCTTAGAACGGGGCACAAAACAGATGCAGTGAGTCACTGCTAAACCAGGTGTACGGGTATGTCACAAAGCTGGGGTTCAATGAGCTAGCCAGATAACTTGCTTAGCTTCAAAGTTCAGATTTATTTAAACATCTTTTATAGGAAGGATGCTTGAAATGGGAATTGGGATTAATTCAACAAATACAACCCATATTCCAAGTTTAGCTTTGGCTTAACCAAAAACCAAACCAGAAAATCGAAAGTCATTTCTGAATTATAAAAGTTACTTCATATATTATTATTAGTATTATTAATTCAATTGATTCAAACAACAACTATTCCAAACCGTAGAACCAAAAAATCTAGTTATTTCTGAATTTTTATCAAAGTTAGCTGGCCAATTTATGGATCCTGCCAAGGCCACTAAACATCATCTTACCAGTGTTCCGCCTCCCCCCATAGTAAGGGGACTCTTGACCAGGGTGATGGTCTTAGTGACTCCTCCCACTACCGTGGTAACCACCTGGTGTTGCTGGGCGACCGTCACCGTGCCAGACTTGTGCACGGTGATGATTGGGCGAGTGGGCGTTCCGGGTGTGGCGACACCTGACGTGCCCACCTGAGCCGCAGCGGTCTTCAGCATGCGGGTGGCTGGGTTACTAACCTAGGAGGGCGACACCGGGTGAGAGACCCGAGTGAAACACAGACAGACAGACAGACAGACAGACAGACAGACAGACAGACAGACAGACAGACAGACAGACAGAGGAGAGAGAGGAAGTAGGTACTGTGGATATTGGAGTGTAGCCTTGATAAACAAATCGCTCTAGTGAACCAGAATAGTTTATAATTAACAGCAGAGGTTTACATGCGGTGTGTGTGTGTTAGTCCAGGGATCTCTTACCATAACAGGCGAGGCTACTTTGACAGTCTGTGATCCGGGGCTCATGGCCACGGTCTTGACCATAGTAGCACCAGCTGGTAGCTGCATGGTGGCCGTGGAGGGCGGGATCTTCTGGGTGGCCGCAGCAGCTGCAGCCAGCGCAGCCATGCCACTCATCTGAGGGCTGCTGCCCATTGGCTGAGAAGGAGAAAGGGAGGAAGCAGATATGGAAAAATGTACATTTATAAATAACTTTTTTTTTTTTTTTTTTTTTACAAGAATAATCTCGAAGTGCATAAGGTTTTGGTACTCGTAGGTTTAGGGAAGGATCGATGTAAGAGAAGGAACTAAACTTGTTGTGCATGAATCAGACCTGGGGATAACTTGTGGAAAGTAACTATTTTCCAGGGTGACTTCAACTATCTGAATACAGATCTAAAAATAAATAACTACTTTTTTAAACTATTTTAATACAGATCTCAGAAAGTGACTACTTTACTAAACTATTTGAATACAGATATCAGGAAGTGACCATTTTTATGTTACTATTGGATTGGCTGCCTTCAACTAATGGCAGGGTTGTATCTGGAACTGCCTGTTGAAGATAGAAATATTATAAATAGAGCACACAATCTCCTATACTACTCCAATCTGACAGTCATATTGGATCTACATAATACATTTCTATCTGAACATTTTGTAAATGCTGAATGTTCATTGCCCCAGGTGTACACAATCAAGTCAAACCAATTAACCAATGATATTTTGTATAAATAAGTTGTGATGCTCAACAACTATATGACTCGGTCGGGCTTCGAAAATAAAAACGGTATCATCTTTATAAATTATATCATAAATAGAACTGGTGGAGTTATGGCACACATGCAGCTAACAAAAATCTCTGCTCTATCCAAAATTACATTTACATTTTAGTCATTTTACAAAATTGTCAAATTACAACAAAAAAGCAGCATTACCTCAAAAAGGGAGTAGGCAAGTGGAAGAGGGAAAAGGAACTTTTCTGTCGGCCCTGCACTAAAGACCAAAATTGGCTAAAGAAAATTGAGAAATAGTGTTTTTTTTTATTTAATTTTTAGCTGCACCGTACAGGTTGCAAAAATAGTTGGGAGGAGATTTTCGATGTACCGATTCCACGGCACATGGTTTATGAACTGATACACAAAACGACACAATATTCGTGCAACCAATAGAATGTTTGGATTTAAGTATAGTTTTTGTACAACTAAAGCCTTCAGTGAGAGGTCCAATGCTTTAATATTTGACCTCCGAATTCATATTCATTATATAAAATAAATAGGCCGGTTAAAATTTCGTCTGGCTTGCCTTTCAAAATAAAGTAGAATATTTTTGCCTCATATAATAAAAACATTGATAGGTGTTAGCAGGGCCCATAAGTAAATAAACTGGGATATGATTAAAGAGTTAAAATCAGGGTGATTTTTTCCAAAAAGACAGGTGTTGTCCTTTCCATGGTAGTAAAATCTTTTCTAACTTGACTAATTTTCTATAAAAAAAAAATGTATAGTAGTGAGATCATTTATTTATTTATTTCGGGATATGAATACCGAGTATGTCCACTTCACCGTCGGACCATTTTATTTGTAAACTACGCGGTAATGTAAAAGTCGTATATTTTAGAGTTCCAATACCTAATGTTGTGCTCTTATCATAATTCGGTTTTAATCCAGAGAGGTTAGAAACATCATCTAGATCCTCTATGAGGCTGTGCAGGGATCCAAATGTCGGATTTAGAAGAAAACATGAATCGTCAGCGTACAATGACACCTTTGTTTTTAAGCCCTGGATTTCTAATCCCCTTGATAGCATTGTTGGATCTGATTTTTAATAGCTAACATTGATGGCCATAATAAATAGATATGCCGATAATGGACAGCCTTGTTTTACTCTTCTTGACAATTTAATACTTACTGAGAAGTAGCCATTATTTACCATTTTACACCTGGGGTTACTATACATAACTTTAACCCATTGTATAAGAGATTCTCCAAAATTAAAATAGTTCAGGCATTTATATATAAAATTCCAGTCGTACTTTACTAAAAGGCCTTTTCAAAGTCAGCTATGAATACCAGGCCTGGTTTCCCAGATTTTCCATAGTGTTCTATTGTTTCCAGTACTTGCCTTATATTATTACATTTACATTTACATTTTAGTCATTTAGCAGACGCTCTTATCCAGAGCGACTTACAGAAGCAATTAGGGTTAAGTGCCTTGCTCAAGGGCACATCGACAGATTTTTCACCTAGTCGGCTCGGGGATTAGAACCAGCGACCTTTCGGTTACTGGCACAACGCTCTTACCCATTATCTCCAATGTATCGTCCATGTAAAAAACCTGTCTGATTAGAATGAATAATATATTTTTAATGATATGTTCTAAGCATTTTGCTAGGATTTTTGCATCACAACACTGAAGTGTAAGGTGCCTCCAATATTTTAATTGACTGGATCTTTATATTTACCACCTGGGTCCTGTTTCAGTAATAGTGAAATCAGACCTTCTTGCTGAGTATCTGATAGTCTACCGTTTTTATAGGAGTGGTTAAAACATGTTAATAACGTCCCTTTGAGTACATCAAAAAACATTTGATATCCAGTGCCTTCGGAAAGTATTCAGACCCATTGACTTCTTCCACATTTTGTTACGTTACAGCCTTATTCTAAAATGGATTAAATAAACATCTCAGCAATGTACACACAATATTCCATAATGACAGAACGAAAAACAGGTTTACATTTTTTTGCAAATGTATAAAACATTAAACAGAAATACCTTATTTACATAAGTATTCAGACCCTTTGCTATGAGACTCGAAATTGAGCTCAGGTGCATCCTGTTTCCATTGATCATCCTTGAGATGTTTCTACAACTTCATCGGAGTCCACCTATGGTAAATTCAATTGATTGGACATGATTTGGAAAGGCACACACCTGCCTATATAAGGTCCCACTGTTGACAGTGTATGTCAGAACAAAAACCAAGCCATGATGTCAAAGGAATTGTCTGTAGCGCTCCGAGACAGGATTGTGTCGAGGCACAGATCTGGGGAAGGGTACCGAAAAATGTCTGCAGCATTGAAGATCCCCAAGAACACAGTGGCCTCCACCATTCTTAAATGGAAGAAGTTTGGAACCACCAAGACTCTTCCTAGAGCTGGCTGCCCGACCAAACTTAGCAATCGGGGGAGAAGGGCCTTGGTCAGGGAGGTGGCCAATAATCCAATGGTCACTCTGACAGAGCTCCAGAGTTCATCTGAGGAGATGGGAGAATCTTCCAGAAGGACAACCATCTCTGCAGCACTCCACCAAATCAGCCAGATGGAAGCCACTCCTCAGTAAAAGGCACATGACAGCCCGCTTGGAGTTTGCCAAAAGCCACCTAAAGGACTCTCAGACCATGAGAAACAAGATTTTCTTGTCTGATGAAACTAAGATTGAACTCTTTGGCCTGAATGCCAAGCGTCACGTCTGGAGGAAACCTGGCACCATCCCTACGGTGAAGCATGGTGGTGGCAGCATCATGCTGTGGAGATGTTTTTCAGCGGCAGGGACTGGGAGACAAATCAGGATCAAGGGAAAGATGAACGGAGCAAAGTAGAGAGATCCTTGATGGAAACCTACTCCAGAGCGCTCAGGACCTCAGACTGAGGCGAAGGTTCACCTTCCAACAGGACAACAACCCTAAGCACACAGCAAAGACAATGCAGGAGTGGCTTCGGGACAAGTCTCTGAATGTCCTTGAGTGGCCCAACCAGAGCCCGGACTTGAACCCGATCGAACATCTCTGGAGAGACCTGAAAAAAGCTGTGCAGCGACGCTCCCCATCCAACCCGACAGAGCTTGAGAGGATCTGCAGAGAAGAATGGGAGAAACTCCCCAAATACAGGTGTGCCAAGCTTGTAGCGTCATACCCAAAAAGACTCGAGGCTGTAATCGCTGCCAAAGGTGCTTCAACAAAGTACTGAGTAGAGGGTCTGAATACTTATGTAAATGTGATATTTCAGTAATTTTTTTTATTTGCTCAAATTAATAAAAAAACAGTTTTTGCTTTGTCATTATGGGGTATTGTGTGTAGATTGATGAGAAAAAAACAACAACAATTTAATCAATTTTAGAATAAGGCTGTAATGTTACAAAATGTGGAAGAAGTCAAGGGGTCTGAATACTTTTCCGAATGCACTGTCCCTCAACTGGTATGCCATCCAGCCCTGGGGATGCTTTAAATTGCATCTAGAAGTTCCTCCTCTGTAAATAGGCCTTCACTTGAGTCTCTGTATATCTGTTAAATTTACACTATTAATAGAAAATATCCTTACCATTAACTTCAGTTAGTGGAAATGGAGGAGAATGAAATGAGAACATATGCTTAAAGTCCTTTGCTTCCTCTTTCAAAATATTGTTATCTTCCTCTTTCAAAATATTGTGATGTGAATCATGGGTGACTCGTCATTTGTAACAAGTTTCAGTCAATTCTTTTTGGTAGCATTTCTATGTTGAAGATCAAAAAATAAATTTGGTGCATATTCCATCCAGTTCGCTTTATTTTATATAATGTATTACACTTGATCTTTCTTGAATAAATTCCACCATTTATTTTTGTTTTTCCTCTTTACTTATTCTGGTTAGTTATTATTGCCATCCATCTATACTGTTAGTCCTTCCATAGTTATATATGTATTATAATTATATATAGTTCCTATTTTTTTCTTTTTTTAAAGATGAACTCTTGACCTAAATAGTTTTTGCTTTGCGTATTAAGGGTACTTTTAAAGTGTCCATTTCAATAAGAGGATCTGCTGTACCGTTACGTAGGAAAAAGTCAGTTAAATTATTCTGTCTTGGTAAAAAAAAACAATGTCACAGTAGGCTTTGATCACATTTCCAATACCCTCACGGATATTCTGTAAGAGTAATGTGTAATGCCAATTATTTGATAGTCCGACCGCATTCTGTCCCCTATCAACACTTTTTAAACTTTTGGTGCCAGCGAAAATGACATAAGAGAGTAGTCAAGACGACCAGCTTGATTGATCCTCCGCCGTGTTCACTACCGTTCAAACGTTTGGGGTCACTTAGAAATGTCCTTGTTTTCCATGAAAACATACATGAAATGAGTTTGAATAGGAAATATAGCAAAAATGCATTGGAAATGTAGTCATTGACAAGGTTAGAAATAATGATTTTTAATAGAAATAATAATTGTGTCCTTCAAACTTTGCTTTCGTCAAAAGAATCCTCCATTTGCAGCAATTACAGCCTTGCAGACCTTTGGCATTCTAGTTGTCAATTTGTTGAGGTAATCTGAAGAGATTTCTCCCCATGCTTCCTGAAGCACCTCCCACAAGTTGGATTGGCTTGATGGGCACTTCTTACGTACCATACGGTCAAGCTGCTCCCACAACAGCTCAATAGGGTTGAGATCCGGTGACTGTGCTGGCCACTCCATTATAGACAGAATATCAGCTGACTGCTTCTTCCCTAAATAGTTATTGCATAGTTTGGAGCTGTGCTTTGGGTCATTGTCCTGTTGGCTCCAATTGAAATTGGCTCCAATCAAGCGCCATCCACAGGGTATGGCATGGCGTTGCAAAATGGAGTGATAGCCTTCCTTCTTCAAGATCCCTTTTACCCTGTACAAATCTCCCACTTTACCACCACCAAAGCACCCCCAGACCATCACATTGCCTCCACATGCTTGACAGATGGCATCAAGCACTCCTACAGCATCTTTTCATTTGGTCTGCGTCTCACAAATGTTCTTCTTTGTGATCCGAACACCTCAAACTTCGATTCGTCTGTCTATAACACTTTTTTTCCAATCTTCCTCTGTCCAGTGTCTGTGTTCTTTTGCCCATTTTAATCTTTTATTTTTATTGGCCAGTCTGAGATATGGCTTTTTCTTTGCATCTCTGCCTAGAAGGTCAGCATCCCGGAGTCGCCTCTTCACTGTTGACGTTGAGACTGGTGTTTTGCGGGTACTATTTAATGAAGCTGCCAGTTGAGGACCTGTGAGGCGTCTGTTTCTCAAACTAGACACTAATGTATTTGTCCTCTTGCTCAGTTGTGCACCGGGGCCTCCCACTCCTCTTTCTATTCAGGTTTGAGCCAGTTTGCGCTGTTCTGTGAAGGGAGTAGTACACAGCTTTGTACGAGATCTTCAGTCTCTTGGCAATTTCCTGCATGGAATAGCCTTCATTTCTCAGAACAAGAATAGACTGACGAGTTACAGAAGAACATAATTAGTTTCTGGCCATTTTGATCCTGTAATCGAATCCACAATTGCTGATGCTCCAGATACTCAACTAGTCTCAAGAAGGCCAGTTTTATTTCTTCTTTAATCAGCACAACAGTTTTCAGCTGTGCTAACATAATTGCAAAGGGGTTTTCTAATGATCAATTAGCCTTTTAAAATGATAAACTTGGATTAGCAAACACAACGTGCCATTGGAACACAGGACTGATGGTTGCTGATAATGGGCCTCTGTACGCCTATGTAGATATTCCATTAAATATCAGCCGTTTCCAGCTACATTAGCCATTTACAACATTAACAATGTCTACACTGTATTTCTGATCAATTGATGTCATTTTAAAAATGGACACATTTTTTTGCTTTTCTTTCGAAAACAAGGACATTTCTAAGTGACCCCAAATTTTGAACGGTAGTGTATATTCCACTAGATCAGGATATTTAAGCCTCCATATATCCACTAGTTCCAATGCATCCATAATATTCGTAATTTCCTTAAGTGCATGAGGGTGATAATTTGTAGTGTGAATTCCCCTATGGGCCCTAGTCAAAAAGTAGTGCACTATATAGGAAATAGGGGGCCATTTGGGACCATCGTACGTCCTTTACTCGTACCGTTCCCTGTGCGCCCTGGGCCGGCACCACCATGCGGACCCCGGCAGGAAGTGATGTCACCGTTACGGGAGATTTCCCGCCCTGGTTGGCCTGTCTCACCGTGACGATGGAGGTGCCTGTGGTGGAGTGGGGAGCAGCCACCTTCAGAATAGCTGTAGGGGAGAAAATAAAAACCTTGTTTAAGATGGTGGCTGACGTGGAAAGAAACGCTTTGATTTTGTTTTGACACAATTATAATTAACAACAGTATTGAGAATTAAGCCAAAAAAAAAAAAAAAGAGCATTTAAAATATTACAGAAATAAAAATAAAATGGAGTGAGTCAGTCAGTAGTCGTTACCTGGCCCGCGTGTGTTAGCAGCAGCCAGTGGACTCCCAGGCATGGAGGTGGTGGGGGAGGGCACCAGCGTTAAGCCCTGGAGAGGGTGGCCCTGGGCGGACGCCGCAGCAGAGGCTGTGACGGGGCTCTTGGGGGAGTTGACCGGTAGTGACGTCACGGGGCTGACACCAGGGGAGGTGGTGGCTGAGGCGGGGGGGATATCGTACTTCTGCAGCTGCAGCAGGTAGGTGTCCGAAGTAGGTACCGCTCCCCAGCTCACCTCAAGGCTGCTGGTGTTGGCTCTCACCAACTGCACCCGTGACGGGGGGTGGGGCTTCTCTGTGGGGAACAGAGAAGCAGTTAGTATTTACAAAATCAAAAGTAACTACCTGATTAAAAATGTTCAAGCATTTCGATTTCTTAAAGATTCGATGTATAACCCCCAACTTATTTGTACTGTTAAATTCCAACACACAAGTACTTCAGAGGTTATCATGTCGAGATTCACTGTACTTTAAAGTGTTCTACATCAAAATTAAATTATTGATATTTTCAATTAACACACCGAAACAAGCAACAGCATCTTTCTGAACAAGCGTCATACTGACTGATTAAGTGAACTAAGGGACTCGGACTCACCTGTCTCCAGGTACCAGAGGTCCTTACAGCACACCTGGTTGTTCCAGGCCTTACGGTACCCGTCCCGGCCGCTCCAGACGTAGAGGCGCGAGTTGATGGCCACGGAGCAGTGTCCGGCCCTGGCCCTGGGGATGTTATCTTCCAGAGAGTCCATCAGCACCGACTCCCACGCCATCGAGTCTAGGAGGGGGACAGAGGAGAGAGATATCAGTGGTGTAGTCAAACCAATCATGTCGCTGGAAGGCTTGGGCGGTATACCGGGGTATTTGGGGAAAGCCTCGGGATGGTTTTTTCCAATACCGTCGAAACTATTTCATTTAAGTTATATATAAATAAAATAAAGATATTTGTAGCTGCTTTTTAAGTAAAATACCTGAAGTCAACTTGTGTAATACGTTAAAAAGAGATAAAGAACATTGCGTTCTTCATTTCAGCTGTCACATTTATTATGAAGCTTACGGTAGTCCCTAGTCACATGGTCATTGTTTACAATCACTGTTGTGCAGCACGTGCCAGGTGATCTAATTACAGGATGGAATTCACAACTAAAATGTTGGGCACCTAGACATCTTATAACTATTTAAGTTAACTGTCTAAAATGTGCTAAATGGTTTGCAGTTGTGCATTTGTTTTGCCAGTGTAGTAGCTAGTTACCTATCTAGCTAAGTGGTTAGCTTCTTCCATAATCAAAGCATTGGCTTGGTTACAGCAGAGAATCCCCTCCTGGATCAAGAGCCTTGCTGGCTAATATTGATTGGTTTTGTGCGTGCAGCAAAACGGGAAGCATTTGAGTTACTTATATAGTTCAGGTCAGACACTGTACAAAATGTTCGCGCCGCGCTCGTTAGCATTTAGTTAGCATTCTCTGTGTGATTTTACATGTACTTGTTAGCACTGCTAACCTTCGGATTACAGAGTATTAAATGGGGTTTGAAAACAGCGGCCCTTGTTCAGTTCCGGTATTACAGAATATCCCGGTATGGCACAAGGTCGGTATGAAGGTATGTCAATCTGGATACCGGCTAAGCCTAGTCCCTGGGGCACCATTTCACATTACACAGCTTTAATATGAGTTTTATTTATATTTACAGAAATGTGCATGGTTACTACATGCTCAATTTAAATGAACGTTTTATATGATTTTCTAACCATGGAGAAACAAAATAAGCGATTAGCTAGCAAAACAAGAATCCCTTTCCCCATGAAGGATAAAATTCCAAACAGTTGATTGGTCAGACATACCAAGGTCAATACAATGTTATTGTCCATGGAAACAGTCGGGACTGAGGGGAGGTAGCATTTCACATTACTAAATTGAGAGGTCAATTGTAGCGGAGACGTGTTTCTGTCTGTCATTTCAGTTTTTTGTTCAGAGATTTTTTACATTTTTGTGATCCATTACTGAATGTTTTCGTGGTCAACGTTTCATAAACATCGAGCACCAAATATTGTAATTTGTAGGCCATTTTAGCTAAAGGGCTCTACACACTATGCAAACAGTACGACGGAGTGTTGAATACGACCCGTTCCAAAACGATTCAGCAGCACAAAAGTATGTAGAACTACACAGACTGACATACAGACAGGCCCGTGAGTTGGTCAGACTGACATACAGACAGACCAGTGAGTTGGTCAGACTGACATACAGACAGACCAGTGAGTTGGTCAGACTGACATACAGACAGACCAGTGAGTTGGTCAGACTGACATACAGACAGACCCGTGAGTTGGTCAGACTGACATACAGACAGACCAGTGAGTTGGTCAGACTGACATACAGACAGACCAGTGAGTTGGTCAGACTGACATACAGACAGACCCGTGAGTTGGTCAGACTGACATACAGACAGGCCCGTGAGTTGGTCAGACTGACATACAGACAGACCAGTGAGTTGGTCAGACTGACATACAGACAGGCCCGTGAGTTGGTCAGACTGACATACAGACAGACCAGTGAGTTGGTCAGACTGACATACAGACAGACCAGTGAGTTGGTCAGACTGACATACAGACAGACCAGTGAGTTGGTCAGACTGACATACAGACAGACCCGTGAGTTGGTCAGACTGACATACAGACAGACCAGTGAGTTGGTCAGACTGACATACAGACAGACCAGTGAGTTGGTCAGACTGACATACAGACAGACCAGTGAGTTGGTCAGACTGACATACAGACAGACCAGTGAGTTGGTCAGACTGACATACAGACAGACCAGTGAGTTGGTCAGACTGACATACAGACAGACCAGTGAGTTGGTCAGACTGACATACAGACAGGCCAGTGAGTTGGTCAGACTGACATACAGACAGACCCGTGAGTTGGTCAGAGTGACATACAGACAGACCCGTGAGTTGGTCAGACTGACATACAGACAGGCCCGTGAGTTGGTCAGACTGACATACAGACAGGCCCGTGAGTTGGTCAGACTGACATACAGACAGACCCGTGAGTTGGTCAGAGTGACATACAGACAGACCCGTGAGTTGGTCAGACTGACATACAGACAGGCCCGTGAGTTGGTCAGACTGACATACAGACAGGCCCGTGAGTTGGTCAGACTGACATACAGACAGGCCCGTGAGTTGGTCAGACTGACATACAGACAGACCAGTGAGTTGGTCAGACTGACATACAGACAGACCAGTGAGTTGGTCAGAGTGACATACAGACAGACCCGTGAGTTGGTCAGACTGACATACAGACAGGCCCGTGAGTTGGTCAGACTGACATACAGACAGGCCCGTGAGTTGGTCAGACTGACATACAGACAGACCAGTGAGTTGGTCAGACTGACATACAGACAGACCCGTGAGTTGGTCAGACTGACATACAGACAGGCCCGTGAGTTGGTCAGACTGACATACAGACAGGCCAGTGAGTTGGTCAGACTGACATACAGACAGGCCCGTGAGTTGGTCAGACTGACATACAGACAGGCCCGTGAGTTGGTCAGACTGACATACAGACAGGCCCGTGAGTTGGTCAGACTGACATACAGACAGACCAGTGAGTTGGTCAGACTGACATACAGACAGACCAGTGAGTTGGTCAGACTGACATACAGACAGACCCGTGAGTTGGTCAGACTGACATACAGACAGGCCCGTGAGTTGGTCAGACTGACATACAGACAGGCCCGTGAGTTGGTCAGACTGACATACAGACAGGCCCGTGAGTTGGTCAGACTGACATACAGACAGACCAGTGAGTTGGTCAGACTGACATACAGACAGGCCCGTGAGTTGGTCAGACTGACATACAGACAGACCAGTGAGTTGGTCAGACTGACATACAGACAGGCCCGTGAGTTGGTCAGACTGGACATACAGACAGACCAGTGAGTTGGTCAGACTGACAACAGACAGGCCCGTGAGTTGGTCAGACTGACATACAGACAGACCCGTGAGTTGGTCAGACTGACATACAGACAGGCCCGTGAGTTGGTCAGACTGACATACAGACAGACCAGTGAGTTGGTCAGACTGACATACAGACAGACCAGTGAGTTGGTCAGACTGACATACAGACAGACCAGTGAGTTGGTCAGACTGACATACAGACAGACCAGTGAGTTGGTCAGACTGACATACAGACAGAGCAGTGAGTTGGTCAGACTGACATACAGACAGGCCCGTGAGTTGGTCAGACTGACATACAGACAGGCCCGTGAGTTGGTCAGACTGACATACAGACAGGCCCGTGAGTTGGTCAGACTGACATACAGACAGGCCCGTGAGTTGGTCAGACTGACATACAGACAGACCAGTGAGTTGGTCAGACTGACATACAGACAGACCAGTGAGTTGGTCAGACTGACATACAGACAGAGCAGTGAGTTGGTCAGACTGACATACAGACAGGCCCGTGAGTTGGTCAGACTGACATACAGACAGGCCCGTGAGTTGGTCAGACTGACATACAGACAGACCAGTGAGTTGGTCAGACTGACATACAGACAGACCAGTGAGTTGGTCAGAGTGACATACAGACAGACCCGTGAGTTGGTCAGACTGACATACAGACAGGCCCGTGAGTTGGTCAGACTGACATACAGACAGGCCCGTGAGTTGGTCAGACTGACATACAGACAGACCAGTGAGTTGGTCAGACTGACATACAGACAGACCCGTGAGTTGGTCAGACTGACATACAGACAGACCAGTGAGTTGGTCAGACTGACATACAGACAGACCAGTGAGTTGGTCAGACTGACATACAGACAGGCCCGTGAGTTGGTCAGACTGACATACAGACAGACCAGTGAGTTGGTCAGACTGACATACAGACAGACCAGTGAGTTGGTCAGACTGACATACAGACAGGCCCGTGAGTTGGTCAGACTGACATACAGACAGACCAGTGAGTTGGTCAGACTGACATACAGACAGGCCCGTGAGTTGGTCAGACTGACATACAGACAGACCAGTGAGTTGGTCAGACTGACATACAGACAGACCCGTGAGTTGGTCAGACTGACATACAGACAGGCCCGTGAGTTGGTCAGACTGACATACAGACAGACCAGTGAGTTGGTCAGACTGACATACGTGAGACAGACCAGTGAGTTGGTCAGACTGACATACAGACAGACCAGTGAGTTGGTCAGACTGACATACAGACAGACCCGTGAGTTGGTCAGACTGACATACAGACAGACCAGTGAGTTGGTCAGACTGACATACAGACAGACCCGTGAGTTGGTCAGACTGACATACAGACAGACCAGTGAGTTGGTCAGACTGACATACAGACAGACCCGTGAGTTGGTCAGACTGACATACAGACAGACCAGTGAGTTGGTCAGACTGACATACAGACAGACCAGTGAGTTGGTCAGACTGACATACAGACAGACCAGTGAGTTGGTCAGACTGACATACAGACAGGCCCGTGAGTTGGTCAGACTGACATACAGACAGACCAGTGAGTTGGTCAGACTGACATACAGACAGGCCCGTGAGTTGGTCAGACTGACATACAGACAGACCAGTGAGTTGGTCAGACTGACATACAGACAGACCAGTGAGTTGGTCAGACTGACATACAGACAGGCCCGTGAGTTGGTCAGACTGACATACAGACAGACCAGTGAGTTGGTCAGACTGACATACAGACAGACCAGTGAGTTGGTCAGACTGACATACAGACAGACCCGTGAGTTGGTCAGACTGACATACAGACAGACCAGTGAGTTGGTCAGACTGACATACAGACAGACCAGTGAGTTGGTCAGACTGACATACAGACAGACCAGTGAGTTGGTCAGACTGACATACAGACAGGCCCGTGAGTTGGTCAGACTGACATACAGACAGACCAGTGAGTTGGTCAGAGTGACATACAGACAGACCAGTGAGTTGGTCAGACTGACATACCTAGGTTGAGACAGACCAGTGAGTTGGTCAGACTGACATACAGACAGACCAGTGAGTTGGTCAGACTGACATACCTAGGTTGAGACAGACCAGTGAGTTGGTCAGACTGACATACAGACAGACCAGTGAGTTGGTCAGACTGACATACAGACAGACCAGTGAGTTGATCAGAGTGACATACCTAGGTTGAGACAGGCCAGTGTGTTAGTGCACTTCCACTCCTTCTCGTGTGTCGCTACTTTGACGTCATCCATTACCAGGGGAACCCAGCCTCCGAACACGTACATCCTGTTACAGGACAGACGGTTGAGGAGGGAGACAGGTGAGATACTGACAGACAAACCATGCACCAGGCCACCAGCTCAGAAGTAACGTACACACATCCAGTTACTTGACGGTTCAGGGTATGAAAAGCTAAAGTCACAACAGAAAAAGTCCCTCTACCTGAAAGAGGAATGTGTTGCTCAAGTTAAAGTAATTGGGTTAACTCACTTGTTGGTGATGGTTGTGGCAGAATGGAGACTGCGGGGAAGAGGAGCTGTACCGTTGATAGACGGCTTATTCCACGTCAAGGTGTCTGCAGAGGAAACACAAGGACTACTCAAGGTCCTGCTCTAAAGTCCACTTTACTAAGTAGTAGGGATATGATAAATGGGGGGGAGGGAATCTTAACGTTTAAACAGCCATTTTCTATCGGATTTCCATTAAAACAATAAGAAAAATACCATTGAAGTAAAAAAATGGATGAATAAAAAATACAAATAAAAAAATCAGCAGTAAAATAAAATAACAGCAGGGAGACTATATACAGGGGGGTACCGGTACAGAGTCAACGTGCGGGGCACAGGTTAGTCGAGGTACAGACAGAGTCAATATACAGGCTATATTCAGGGGGTACCGGTACAGAGTCAATATACAGGCTATATTCAGGGGGTACCTGCACAGAGTCAATATACAGGCTATATACAGGGGGTACCAGTACAGAGTCAATATAAAGGCTATATACAGGGGTGTACCGGTACAGAGTCAATATACAGGCTATATACAGGGGGTACCGGTACAGAGTCAATATACAGGCTATATACAGGGGGTACCGGTACAGAGTCAATATACAGGCTATATACAGGGGGTACCGGTACAGAGTCAATATACAGGCTATATACAGGGGGTACCGGTACAGAGTCAATATACAGGCTATATACAGGGGGGTACCGGTACAGAGTCAATATACAGGCTATATACAGGGGGTACAGGTACAGAGTCAATATACAGGCTATATACAGGGGGTACCGGTACAGAGTCAACGTGCGGGGGCACAGGTTAGTCGAGGTAATTGAGGTAATATGTACATGTGGGTAGAGTTAAAGTGAATATGCATAGATAATAAACAGAGAGTAGCAGCAGCGTAAAAGAGGGGGTGGGGTGGGGGGGACAATGCAAATAGTCTGGGTAGCCATGATTAGCTGTTCAGGAGTCTTATGGCTTGGGGGTAGAAGCTGTTAAGAAGCCTTTTGGACCTAGACTTGGCGCTCCGGTATGGCTTGCCGTGCGGTAGCAGAGAGAACAGTCTACGACTAGGGTGGCTGGAGTCTTTGACAATTTTTAGGGCCTTCCTCTGACACCGCCTGGTACAGAGGTCTTGGATGGCAGGAAGCTTGGCCCCAGTGATGTACTGGGCCGTACGCACTACCCTCTGTAGTGCCTTGCGGTCGGATGCCGAGCAGTTGCCATACCAGGCAGTGATGCAACCAGTCAGGATGCTCTCGATGGTGCAGCTGTACAACTTTGAGGATCTGAGGACCCCATGCCAAATCTTTTCAGTCTCCTGAGGGAGAATAGGCTTTGTCGTGCCCTCTTCACAACTGTCTTGGTGTGTTTGGACCATGATAGTTTGTTGGTGATGTGGACACCAAGGAACTTGAAGCTCTCAACCTGTTCTACTACAGCCCCGTCGATGAGAATGAGGGCGTGCCCAGTTGTATTTTTTCCCCCTGTAGTCCACAATCATCTCCTTTGTCTTGATCACGTTGAGGGAGAGGTTGTTATCCTGGCACCACAACGGCCAGGTCTCTGACCTCCTCCCTATAGGCTGACTGAGCATGCATCCCTGAGGGGCCCCCGTGTTGAGGATCAGCCTGGCAGATGTGTTGTTAACTACCCTTGCCACCTGGGGGCGGCCCATCAGGAAGTCCAGGATCCAGTTGCAGAGGGAGTTGTTCAGTCCCAGGGTCCTTAGCTTAGTGATGAGCTTTGAGGGCACTATGGTGTTGAACGCTGAGCTGTAGTCAATGAATAGCATTCTCACATAGGTGTTCCTCTTGTCCAGGTGGGAAAGGGCAGTGTGGAGTGCAATAGAGATTGCATCATCTGTGGATCTGTTGGGGCGGTATGCAAATTGGAGTGGGTCTAGGGTTTCTGGGATAATGGTGTTGATGTGAGCCATGACCAGCCTTTCAAAGCACTTCATGGCTACAGACATGAGTGCTACGGGTCGTGGGTCATTTAGGCAGGTTGTCTTAGTGTTCTTGGGCACAGGGACTATGGTGGTCTGCTTGAAACATGTTGGTATTACAGACTCAGTCATGTTGAAAATGTCGGTGAAGACACTTGCCAGTTGGTCAGCGCATGCTCGGAGTACGCGTCCTGGTAATCCGTCTGGCCCTGCGGCCTTGTGAATGTTGACCTGCTTAAAAGTCTTACTCACATCAGCTACGGAGAGCGTGATCACAGTTATCCGGAACAGCTGATGCTTTCATGCATGCTTCAGTGTTGCTTGCCTCGAAGCGAGCATAGAAGTGATTTAGCTCGTCTGGTAGGCTCGTATCACTGGGCAGCTCGCGGCTGTGCTTCCCTTTGTAGTCTGTAATAGTTTTCAAGCCCTGCCACATCCGACGAGCATCGGAGCCGGTGTAGTACGATTCAATCTTAGTCCTGTATTGACTCTTTGACTGTTTGATGGTTCGTTGGAGGGCATAGCGGGATTTCTTATAAACGTCCGGGTTAGAGTCCCGCTCCTTGAAAGCGGCAGCTCTACCCTTTAGCTCAGTGCGGATGTTGCCTGTAATCCATGGCTTCTGTTTGGGGTATGTATGTACGGTCACTGTGGGGACAACATCATCAGTGCACTTATTGATGAAGCCAGTGACTGATGTGGTGTACTCCTCAATGCCATCGGAAGAATCCCGGAACATATTCCAGTCTGTGCTTGCAAAACAGTCCTGTAGCTTAGCATCTGCGTCATCTGACTACTTCCTTATTAACAGAGTCACTGGTGCTTCCTTTTTTAGTTTTTGCTTATAAGCAGGAATCAGGAGGATAGAATTATGGTCAGATTTGCCAAATGGAGGGCGAGGGAGAGCTTTGTACGCGTATCTGTGTGTGGCGTAAAGGTGGTCTAGAGTCTCTCTCTCCTCTGGTTGCACATTTAACATGCTCGTAGAAATTAGGTAAAACTGATTTAAGTGTCCCTGCATTAAAGTCCCCAGCCACTAGGAGCACTGCCTCTGGATGAGCGTTTTCCTGTTTGCTTACGGCCTTATACAGCTCATTGAGTGCAGTCTTAGTGCCAGCATCGGTTTGTGGGGGTAAATAGACAGCTACGAAAAATATAGATGAAAACTCTTGGTAAATAGTGTGGTCTACAGCTTATCATGAGATGCTCTACCTCACGCGAGCAAAACCTCGAGACTTCCTTAATATTAGATTTCGTGCACCAGCTGTTGTTTACAAATATACACAGACCGCCACCCCTTATCTTACCGGAGTCAGCCGTTCTATCCTGCCGATGTAGCGTATATCCCGCCAGCTGTATGTTATCCATGTCGTCGTTCAGCCACGACTCGGTGAAACATAAGATATTACAGTTTTCTTATGTCCCGTTGGTAGGATATCCGTGATCGTAGGTCATCTATTTTGTTTTCCAATGATTGTACGTTGGCTAATAGGACTGATGGTAGATGGAAGAGGCAGATTACCCACTCGCCGTCGGATCCTTACAAGGCAGCCCGACCTACGTTCACGATACCTCAGTCTCTTTCTCATGTGAATGACAGGGATTTGGGCCTTGTCGGGTGTCTTTAGAATATCCTTCGCGTCTGACTCGTTGAAGAAAAACATCTTTGTCCAATACAAGGTGAGTAATCGCTGTCCTGATATCCAGATGCTCTTTTTGATCATAAGAGACTGTGGCAGAAACATTATTTACAGAATAAATTACAAATAACGTGAAAAAAACACACAATAGCACAATTGGTTAGTCGGCCGTAAAACGGCAGCCATCTCATCCGGCACCATTAAATGAGAATAGAAAGAGCAGTGAGAGGGAGAGAGAGGAGGGGGAGGCTAAATATATTGGCACCCTTGCACTTTTCCTAAATAATTCCTTAAAAAAAAAAAATTGAAATTTAAAACAACTTTTGGTCACCACACATTGGATTTTATTTTTTTCTAAACTTAAGTTTACAATTTTAAATTTAGAAAATAGAGACAAATGGCATAGACAAAAGTATTGGCACCCCCGAGCTAGTACATGGGTGCACAGCCTTTGGCCACGATAACGGCAGACAAACGCTTCTTGGGGCTTACCC
Organism: Coregonus clupeaformis; assembly: GCF_020615455.1. Taxonomy (NCBI): domain Eukaryota; kingdom Metazoa; phylum Chordata; class Actinopteri; order Salmoniformes; family Salmonidae; genus Coregonus; species Coregonus clupeaformis. The sequence goes on from NC_059215.1 coordinate 5,695,061, forward strand.
AATCAATTTATTTTATAAAAGCCCTTTTTACATCAGCAGATGTCACAAAGTACTTATACAGAAACCCAGCCTAAAACCCCAAAGAGCAAGTAATGCTCACCTTTCTACTTTCAGCAGCAAACCGCTCGCATTCTTCAATATCGGAGGGATGCCCTCCACCAACTGCTGTTGTCAGATCTCGCCATAGGTTTTGGATGGGATTCAGACCTGGACTCGTCGCTGGCCATTCCAGAACATTCCAGAACAGTCCAGCATCTCGTCTTAACCATTCCAGTGTGATTTTTTTGATGTGTTTGGTTTCATTGTCCTGCTCGAAGACCCACAACCTTCAACGGAGACCCAGTTTTTGGAAACTGGGATGAACATTGGACTGCAAAACACCTGATAACCTGCTGGTTTCATGATGCCTTGTGCATGTTCAAGACCCCCCAGAGGCAGCAAAGTAACCCCACAGCTTTATCAAACCTCCCCCATCTTTGATTGTAGGGAGGGTGTTCTTTTCATTGATTGTTTCCTTTGGTTGTAAGTGAACACCGTGCTGACGTATTGCCAAAGAGCTCTAATTTTGTTTTCATTGGTGCACAGAACCCCAGGATTTAGGCAGGTTTTTGAGAGGTTCAATCAGGATTTCTTGTGTCTCCTTCAGCAGTGGGTTCTTCCTATGTTTACCAATGACCAATTGAAGCGTTCAAAGAAAATGAACACCCTCCCTACCGATAATGCTGTGGGGCTGCTTTGCTGCCTCTGGTGGCCTTGAATATGTGCAAGACATCATGAAATCAGATTATCAAGGTGTTTTGGAGTGCAACGTTCAACCCAGTGTCCAAAAACTGTCTCTTGAAAGTTGTGGGTCTTCCAGTTGTCTTCCAGTAGGACAACAACCCCAAACACATAAAAAAACTTGTGGACTAAATAAACGCTGGACTGTTCTGGAAATGATGGACTGCCCAGTGAGAAGTCCAGATCTGAATCCAATCCATAACCTATGTTGAGAGTTAAAACAGCAGTTGGTGGAGGGCACCCCACAAACATTGAAGAATTAGAGCAGTTTGCTTCTGAAGAGTGGGCCAAATTGCCAGTAGAAAGGTGCAGCAAGTTCATCGATGGCTACAAGAAGCATTTGTTGGTAGTTATCTTGGCCAATAATTTAGTCCATGCCATTGGTCTTTATTTTCTAAATAAAAATGGTAAATGTTACAAATAAAATTGGTTCTGCAATGTTGAAAATCAACTCCAGTGTACATTTGGCCTTCTGTTTTAGGTTATTGTCCTGCTGAAAGGTGAATTTGTCTCCCAGTGTCTGTTGGAAAACAGACAACCAGGTTTTCCCTCTAGGATTTTGCATGTGCTTAGCTCAATTCCGTTTATTTTTACCCCCCCCAAAAGAAAAAACTTGCTAGTTGCAACAGGATGCATGTTTTCACATATTTATATTCTGTACAGGCTTCCTTCTTTTCACTCTGTCAATTTGGTTAGTATTGCGAAGTAACTACAATGTTGATGATCCATCCTCAGTTTCCTCCAATCACAGCCATTATTCTCTGTTTAACTGTTTTAAAGTCACCATTGGCCTCATGGTGAAATCCCTGAGCTGTTTCCTTCCTCTCCAGCAACTGAGTTAGGAAGGAAGCCTGTATCTTTGTCTATCAAAACACCCTCAATACTAAAATCAAAAGTGTAATTAACTTCTTATTTAGGCTTGCCATAACAAAGGGGTTGAATACTTATTTACTCAAGACATTTCAGCTTTTCATTTTTAATTAATTTTGTAAAAAATGTCTAAAAACATAATTCCACTTTGACGTTATGGGTTATTGTGTGTAGGCCAGTGACAAAAAAATATCTCAATTTCATCCATTTTAAATTCAGGCTGTAACAACAATACGTGGGAAAAAAGTCAAGGGGTGTGAATACTTTCTGAAGGCACTGTACATCATTTACACTTGTCAGCTCAGACAGATCCAGCTAAGATGCCCATCAGCAGCCGATTTTTATTTATACTGAACAAAAATATAAATGCAACATGTAAAGAGTTGGTCCCATGTTTCATGAGCTGAAATAAAAGATCCCAGAAAATGTTCCATACGCACAAAAATATTATTTCTCACATTTTATGCTAAAATTGGCTTACATCCCCCGTTACTGAGCATTTCCCCTTTGCCAAGATGATCCATCCACCTGACAGGTGTGGCATATCAAGAAGCTGATTAAAACAGCATGATCATTACACAGGACCTGGCTCCCCAGTGGGTGGGCCTATGCCCTCCCAGGCCCACCCATGGCTGTGCCCCTGCCCAGTCATGTGAAATCCATAGATTAAGGCCTAATTCGTTTTTTTTTCTTTCAATTGACTGATTTCCTTCTATGAATTTTAACTCAGTAAAATCTTTGAAATTGTTGCATGTTGCGTTTATATTTTTGTTCAGTATAGCATGGAAAATCAATGTGTTTATGTAACACATTTTTTCTCTAATTTTACATTTTAGTCATTTAGCAGACGCTCTTATCCAGAGCGACTTACAGTTAAGTGAGTGCATACATTTTTCATACCGGCCCCCCGTGGGAAACGAACCCACAACCCTGGCGTTGCAAGCGCCACGCTCTACCAACTGAATCGTTCCTGTATTGTATAGGAGCCCATGTATCTAGATACGCATCAAATCGTCTTGAAAAGGGAAAGATGAACATTTCATAAACCTAGAACACGATACAAATAATATAATTGGGCCCCTTGAAAGCGCCTGGGCTACGGCATATTTATCTGTTTGGCTACACCAAGGCTTTTTAAAATGCCAACACCAAACCTTCTCTGGAGATCTGAACGGCATTTTACTAGTCTGTAAAGGAACCCTGCTTCTGAAGCGGGACTAACGTCCATCACTAGGCGACCAGAACTGTCAATCAAATAATCTCGAGCTCCTGCGTGCAGACCCCTCTCTCCTTGACTTACCAACACTACCATTAAAAACACAGCAGCACATCAAATCGGCAATGCTTATTGTTGTCAGGGAAACAACAGAACATTATATGCCAGAGCAGAATTCTGTCTAAATTAGGTACAGATGCAGCACTTTTTTTTTATTTTTATTGTCTTAAAAGCTATTAATTGTCACTATCGACACGTTACTGTAGTGGTTCTTTGTAGCTCAGCTGGTAGAGCACGGCGCTTGTAACGCCAGGGTAGTGGGTTCGATCCCCGGGACCACCCATACGTAAAAATGTATGCGCACATGACTGTAAGAAGCGTCTGCTAAATGGCATATTATTATTATTATTATAGTGTAGTTCTATTAACTTTATTGCCTAGCCCTAGCAATCATACATGCGTAACAGGACCATTATTCTGCATTGTGAATTGACGTGGAATTTTATGATTTGTTCACCGATAAAAACAAAATGGCTGTTTAAAAATGGGAGAAAATCCACAAATCCAGATGTGCAAAGCTGATACAGACATACCCAAGACGACTCAAAGCCGCAATCGCCGCCAAAGGTGCTTCTACAACGTACTGACTCAAGGGTGTGAACACTTACGTAAATTAGATATGACTGTATTTCATTTTCAAAAAATGTGCAAACATTTCTAAAAACATGTTATCACTTTGTCATTATGGGATGTTGTGTGTGTATGGTTGAGAAGTGAATATCAATTGAATTCATTTTGAATTCAGACGTTAACAAAGCACAATGGGGAATAAGTCCAGGGATATGAATACCTTCTGAAGGCACTGTAAAAATCGCAGGAAATTACCTTTAAAACTGAAACATTACCTTTAAAACTGAAACAATCTCTCAGCTCCATGGAGAAATGTGTAGAATTGCAGGAAAGTGGCTTAAATATTCCAAAGGTTCTCTACACCGCCAAGATGGGGTCATCTGAAATGTTCTCTAAAATCCAGCTGTGTGCCCATTGACACACCTACCACCTAAGCTCCCTTTTGATAGAGAAAAAACCCTGAATGCAACCTGCAAGTAAGCATTTAATTGTACCACGTACACCACGTGTATCCTATGCATATGACAAATGAACTTGATTTGATCTTCTAGACGGCAGGAAATCGACCAATAACTCACCTATATCTAGGACCCACAAATCTCCCAGTCGACAGCCGCTCATACCCCCATAGATGACCAGACGGGACTTCTTGGAGGTCTTCTCTGTGTAGACCACGGCAGTGTGGCTCTCTCTGGGCGGGGGCAGCACCCCGTAGGTGACGGGGATGTCCCAGCCCACCACACTGGAGCCGGCACGCAGCTCCAACGTATACAGATCATTCAGGTATCTGGGAGAGCATTATGGGTAATGATGTTAGTCTTATTCTGTCCCTTACATTCAAAATCAAATCACAACAGGTGAAATGTTTACTTACGAGCCCTTTACCAACAATGCAGAATCTTTTTTTAAAGTATGAAAATAACTGCTAAAAAATATTTAAAATTAACTAAATAAAAAAATAAACTACAAGTAAGATTATTATTATAAACAACAACAAAAATAACAATAACGAGGCTATACATAGGGGGTACCGGTACCAAGTCAATGTGCAGGGGTACAGGTAATTGAGGTAATTTGTACATGTAGGTAGGGGTAAAGTGACTATGCATAGATAATAAACAGAGTAGCAGCGGTATAGAAAAGGGGGACAATGTAAATAGTCCGGGTGGCCATGATTAGCTGTTCAGGAGTGTTATGGCTTGGGGGTAGAAGCTGTTAAGGAGCATTTTGGACTTAGACTTGGCGCTCCGGTACCGCCTGCCGTGCTGTAGCAGAGAGAACACACCTTCCTCTGACACCGCCTGGTATAGAGGTCCTGGATGTACTGGGCGGTACGCACTACCCTCTATCGCCTTGTGAATGGATGCCGAGCAGTGTCCATACCAAGCAATGATGCAACCAGTTAGGATGCTCTCGATGGTGCAGCTGTAGAACTTTTTGAGGATCTGAGGACCCATGCCAAATCTTTTCAGTCTCCTGAGGGGGAAAAGGTGTTGTCGTGCCCTCTTCAAGACGGTCTTGGTGGGTTTGGATCATGGTAATTTGTTGGTGATGTGGACGGAAACTTGAAGCTCTTGAAGCTCTCGAACACTACAGCCCCGTCGATGTGAATGGGGGCTCGCCCCTCACTTTCCTGTAGTCCACAATCAGCTCGCCTTGCTCACGTTGAGAGAGAGGTTGTTGTCCTGGCACCACACTGCCAGGTCTCTGACCTCCTCCCTGTCGGTGATCAGGCATACCACCGTTGTCGTCAGCAAACGTAATGATGGTGCTGGAGTTGTGCTTGGCCAATCAGTTGTGGGTGAACAGGGAGTACAGGAGGGGACTGAGCACGCACCCCTGAGGGGCCCCCGTGTTGAGGATCAGCGTGGCAGATGTGTTGTTGCCTATCCTCACGACCTGGGGGCGGCCCGTCAGGAAGTCCAGGATCCAGTTGCAGAGGGAGGTGTTTAGTCCCAGGGTCCTGAGCTTAGTGATGAGCTTTGTGGGCACTATGGTGTTGAACGCTGAGCTGTAGACAACGAACAGCATTCTCACATAGGTGTTCTTTTAGTCCAGGTGGAAAAGGGCAGTGTGGCGTGCAATAGAGATTTCCTCATCTGTGGATCTGTTGGGGTGGTATGCGAATTGTAGTGGGTCTGGGATGATGGTGTTGATGTGAGCCATGACCAGCATTTCAAAGCATTTCATGGCTACAGAATAGAGTGCTACGGGGCGATAGTCATTTAGACAGGTTACTTTGGCGTTCTTGGGCACAGGGACTATGGTGGTCTGCTTGAAACATATAGGTATTACAGAGTCAGTCAGGGAGAGGTTGAAAATGTCCATCTGGCCCTGCGGCCTTGTGAATGTTGACCTGTTTAAAAAGGTCTTATTCACATCGGCTACGGAGAGCATGATCACACAGCTGAAGGCCCAGAATATTTTATACAATGTTGCAAGTTGGCTAGCGCAAGCTTCAGGCCGGACCAAATAGTTTATACAATGTTTCAAGTTCGCTAGTGCAAGTTTTGTGCCTGACCCAAGTTAATAGTTGATACAATGTTTCAAGTTCGTTGCAGACAAGCCATGCGTAGACAATGTGATTTATAGGATAGTATTTTTTTTTTTAATCAGGATATTTTCTACCTGCAAGGCTGCAATGTTTTTTATTTGATGGCTTTATGTAGGCTATTTTTACATCGTTGGCAATGGCAACAGAAGTTACTTTTCAGGTTTGTATTATTTTCATTTAGATTTGGATCGAATTTTGATACACCACATGACTTATTGAGATATGAAGACGTTATTATAAATAAAAAACTGTTCCACAAAAACGTGCATATAAAAACCGTAACTGGCACGCAGATCGGTAGAAATAGTACGATAAATTGGCATTCCACATGAGAAAGGTTGCAGATTCCTCATACCGGTAACTTTAGGAGAGTAACGGCAGAATCTGCGAAAGACAGCAGGATCAGGTTACGTTTTTTAAATTCTGGTTATCTAGATCTCTGGCTCCCCTCAAGTCATTTGTGTCTTATTACATCAAACAGTAAGCATCAGACAAGATTCGCACATATAGTTGATTTTATTAAAACGCATATTTGGAAAAACACAACAACAAAAAATCTACTAATCCATTGGTCGAAAGAACAGACGACTTTCGGTCGGCCAAGATTTATTTTTTTGTCGGGGACAGCCCTACCTGTAATCCATGGCTTCTGGTTGGGATATGTACCTACGGTCACTGTGGGGACGACATCGTCGATGCACTTATTGATGAAGCCGGTGACTGGTATCCACCTCAATGCCATCGGATGAATCCCGGAATATAGTCCAGACTGTGCTAACAAAACAGTCCTGTAGCTTAGCATTCACATCATCAGACCACTTCCGTATTGAGCAAATCTCTGGTGCTTCCTGCTTGAGTTTTTGCTTGCAAGCAGGAATCAGGAGGATAGAATTATGGTCAGATTTGCCAAATGGAGGGCGAGGGAGAGCTTTGTACACCTCTCTGTGTGTGAAGTAAAATGGTCTAGAGATTTTTTTCCTCTGGTTGCACATGTAACATGCTGGTAGAAATGAGGAAAACCGCATTTAAGCTCTCCTGCATTAAAGTCCCCGGCCACTAGGAGCGCCACTTCTGGGTGAGCACTCGTTTGCTTATGGCCGTATACAGTTAATTGAGTGCAGTCTTAGTGCCTGCATCGGTTTGTGGTGGTAAATAGACGGCTACGAAAAATATACATGAAAACTCTCTTGGTAAATAGTGTGGTCTACAACTTATGTGTGTAGCAAAACTTAGAGACTTCCTTAATATTAGAGATTGCACACCGGCTGTTGTTGACAAACAGACACACAGAGCTGTGACAGTCAAGACATTTAGTCAGCCGGCTATTCTGTGTTGAGCGGTTACCAAAGAAATAGGTACTCCTATTTGCTTAATTTAGAGTTATTAATGTAACTTAAGTTGTTCAACATACGGGCTATACGTTTTTATTTTTAATACATTGTAAGGCTGCATGATGTGACTAATGATGATTTGAAAAAAGTCGCTTGAAAGGCGAAAGAAAGAAAGAGCTCTGCTTTGTTTTTTTGTGCAGGCTGTACACACTACATCAGTCTCTCATTCACAATTTGACAAGCACTTGATAACGCCTAAAGAAAATCCATGCCTTTTGCGGCCAGTGTCCGTTGTGCTCTTCTCCCCGAGTGCTCCGAATCACCTCTCCATCACGCGATCGGGTCTTTCTCACAGGCTACAAGTGAAGATAGACACATCGGGGACGCAACTGCGCACGTCCTTATCCAATTCCGAGGTGCATATCGAAGATATTGGAAGAACTGTCCACTTTGTCAGCCAACAAGAGAAGGCTTACTAGCCTATGTCAATCTACTATCCCCCATAGTACAAAAGATGACCTCTTCTATTCTGTGCGAGAAATAAATATTCCAAACATAGTCTGGGACAGTTGTGGGATGCGATAGATCCCAAATTAATACAACCACTAGCATCAAAAAACATTTTTTACGCAATGAGGCTGACGCAACAGATCAGAACGTTTAGCTTAAAAATGTTGATAAACTATTAGGCTATTTCTTCACATTATAAGATCAGCAATGCACACATGGTAGTAGGCTATACACGTTTGAATGTTCCATTAGTGGGAAGACACCATGATCAAAAGTGACCGCAAAAGCAATTATGCATGTAACGCTTTTATTATAAAAGGTGCATTTTTATGGTGAAAATGTGCTTAATATTAGGAAAGTAGAGAAATAAATATAGTAGGCCTAGCCTATAGAAAGCTGATGGGATCCTCCTCTTTTTAGTAGAGGCCATCACTCTTTTCTCACGCAATTGCATAGACTATAGAAATGTTGCGCAACATGAGCTCTCGTGAAGTGTTTGATTAGATTTGCATTGACGTCAGAGTGATTAGCGGGACAATAGAGTGCTGAGTACCAGGCAGTTAGCAAGTTTGGTAGGCTACTAATGACCATCAGCAGCATCAGAGCTTGGAGAAGCCTAACTACCATGACTAAACGGTCACGTGGAATTTGACTGCCTTCATGACTCGTGACCGCCGGTGTGGCGGTAATACGGTCACCGTAACAGCCCTAGACACAGACCACCACGTCTTACCGGAGGTTACTGTTGTCTTGCCGATGCACGGAAAACCCAGCCAACTGCATATTATCCATGTCCTCATTCAGCCACAACTCGGTGAAACATAAGATATTACAGTTATTAATGTCCCGTTGGTAGGATAGTCTGGAACGGAGCTCATCCAGTTTATTCTCCAGTGAATGCACTTTTGCCAGCAGGCCGGATGGTAAAGGAGGATTATCCACTCGCCAACAAATTCTCACTAAACACCCGGGTCTGCACCCCTTGTATCGGCGTCTCCTCTTCATGCGAATGATGGGGGTTTGGGCCAGGTCCGGGAAGAGCCGTAAATCTTTTGCATCCAATTCGTTGAAGAAAAAACAGAAATACGTTATTTACATAAGTATTCAGACCCTTTGCTATGAGACTCGAAATTGAGCTCAGGTGCATCCTGTTTCCATTGATCATCCTTGAGCTGTTTCTACAACTTGATTGGAGTACACCTGTGGTAAATTCAATTGATTGGACATGATTTGGAAAGGCACACACCTGTCTGTTACTAAGGTCCCACAGTTGACAATGCATTCAGACCAAAAACCAAGCCATGAGGTCGAAGGAATTGTCCGTAGAGCTCCAGGACAGGATTGTGTCGAGGCACAGATCTGGGGAAGGGTACCAAAAAATGTCTGTAGCATTGAAGGTCCCCAAGAACTAAGTGGCCTCCATCATTCTTAAATTGTTGAAGTTTGGAACCACCAAAACTCTTCCTAGAGCTGGCCGCCCGGCCAAACTGACTAATCGGGGGAGAAGGGCCTTGGTCAGGGAGGTGACCAAGAACCCGATGGTCACTCTGACAGAGCTCCAGACTCTGTGGAAATGGGAGAACCTTCCACAAGGCCAACCATCTCTGCAGCACTCCACCAATCAGGCCTTTATGGTAGACTGGCCATACGGAATCCACTCCTCAGTAAAAGGCACCTAAAGGATAATCAGACCATGAGAAACAAGATTATCTGGTCTGATGAAACCAAGATTTAACTCTTTGGCCTGAATGCCAAGCATCACATCTGGAGGAAACCTGGCACCATCTCGTCGGTGAAGCATGCTGTGGGGATGTTTTTCAGTGGCAGGGACTGGGAGACTAGTCAGGGTCGAGGGAAAGATGAACAGAGCAAAGTACAGAGAGATCCTTGATGAAAACCTGCTCCAGAGCGCTCAGGACCTCAAACTGGGGCAAAGGTTCACCTTCCATCAGGACAACGACCCCAAGCACACAGCCAAGACAACGCAGGAGTGCCTTCGGGACAAGTCTCTGAATGTCCTTGAGTGGCCCAGCCATAGCCCGGACTTGATCCCGATCGAATATCTCTGGAGAGACCTGAAAATAGCTGTGCAGTGACGCTCCCCATCCAACCTGAAATAGTTTGAGAGGATCTGCAGAGAAGAATGGGAGAAACTCCCGAAATACAGGTGTGCCAAGCTTGTAGCGTCATACCCAAGAAGACTCAAGGCTGTAATCGCTGCCAAAGGTGCTTCAACAAAGTGCTCAGTAAAGAGTCTTTAAAAAAAAAAAATACATTGTAAAAACCTGTTTTTGCTTTGTCATTATAGGGTATTGTGTGTATATTGAAGAGGGGGGGAAAACAATTTTCTAAAAAGTCTGTGAAGTAACAAAATGTGGAAAGAGTTGAGGGGTCTGAATACTTTCCGAATGCACTGTTGGCTACGCAGTACCTACATACCTGGGAGTGTTGTTCTTGGTGGATAATATATATTGATGAAGCATACCTGGGGGTGTTGTTCTTGGTGGATAATATATATTGATGAAGCATACCTGGGGTGTTGTTCTTGGTAGATAATATATATTGATGAAGCATACCTGGGAGTGTTGTTCTTGGTAGATAATATATATTGATGAAGCATACCTGGGGGCGTTGTTCTTGGTGGATAATATATATTGATGAAGCATACCTGGGGGCGTTGTTCTTGGTGGATAATATATATTGATGAAGCATACCCGGGGGTGTTGTTCTTGGTGGATAATATATATTGAAGCATACCTGGGGGTGTTGTTCTTGGTGGATAATATATATTGATGAAGCATACCCGGGGGTGTTGTTCTTGGTGGATAATATATATATTGAACCATACCTGGGGGCGTTGTTCTTGGTGGATAATATATATTGATGAAGCATACCCGGGGGTGTTGTTCTTGGTGGATAATATATATTGAAGCATACCTGGGGGTGTTGTTCTTGGTGGATAATATATATTGAAGCATACCTGGGGGTGTTGTTCTTGGTGGATAATATATATTGATGAAGCATACCTGGGGATGTTGTTCTTGGGGTCCTCACTGTCGTTAGCCAGTCCTCCGAACAGGAAGCATTTGTTCCCTACCAGGGAGAAGCTGTGTCCCAGGCGGGGACAGGGAGGAGGGCCGTTCTTAGGAGACTTGGGCTTCAGACGCTTCCACTCCCAGCGACTGGCCTGGGGAGAAAACGACGACTCACTAACAAGCTTAGTTGCGGCTACAGAGCTAAGATCTCTGATTAGCCTACACCTATTCAAGAATATCTTACGCAAAACATAGAAATGACAAGGAAAATGTGTTATGGTTTAAATTGAGGATGGAAATTAGTACACAGTGTTTACACCCCAAATCCCACTATATAACGGTCAGAGTGATTTATTCTGTGGGCTTGAGCACTTACCTGCAGTTCATACAGATCGTTGCTGTATTTACCATACTCCACCATCCCCCCGAACACCAGCAGCCTGGTGCCATCACACACAAACCCATACGCAGCACAGCCAGGCGGGATGTCACCACGGACAGCAGGAATGAACCACTGGTTGGTCGCTGAAACACATCGAATTCATGGATTATAAACCCCGCTAGGTACTGAAGTTACTTTAGTAATAAGCAGCGCTTGGACCTGGGCAGACCGGCTAATCAAAGCTTCTACTTAGTGTTGCACGGTATACCGCTACCTAAAAATGTCATGACGCCAACATTTTAGAATACCATAGTAAATGTTTCATATGATACCACCACATTTTTCGGCCCTACCGATCTAAAGAACCCGCCGGCGCCTGTTATAAAATGTTTATAAAGTCCGTTTTTTGTTTATAAACTCTGTTGAATTGAAGCAACAGCCACTAGCCTCTTGTATGCACCAGTCCAATAATGTCCACTTCACTTTCATACGCATTATCACGTGTGGCAGCTGTAATCCGCTAGCACATCCCCTACCAGTCATCACTCACCTGCTTCTCTCCCTATCCTGTTCTCGTGCATGTATATTCCTTCCGCCTATTCCTCCAGCACAAATCACAGGTAGGCCTTTGCAAATTCTGTATGAGCAACTGCGAATATCAGTGACAGGTTATTGTGTAGCGCACGCGCATAAATGTTTAGAAAACGGGAACATGTGTCCGGGGGACGGGGGCGAACAGGACAATAAGCCACTGAATCTTCCCTGTGGTATCGTGATACTTGGCCTGTTATTACATTTACATTTTAGTCATTTAGCAGACGCTCTTATCCAGAGCGACTTACATGAGCAATTAGGGTTAAGTGCCTTGCTCAAGGGCACATCGACAGATTCTTCACCTAGTCGGCTCTGGGGATTAGAACCAGCGACCTTTCGGTTACTGGCACAACGCTCTTAACCACTAAGCTACCTGCCGCCCGTGTTATCTTATCATTAGTAAAATGTTGGTATCGTGACAACACTAGTTCTACTGCTTGAGTACGGCACCTTATAGAATACTAGCTCAAAAGTATTGCAGAGTTCCTGCACCTAAATATAAACAGTACCAGCACAGCACCTATTTTAGTCCAAGTCAAGCACTGGTAATAACCTGCTTAACTAACAATTGTCAAAAGCCACAGCCTATTAGAATTCCAGTGATTTCAATTAATGAAATAGACTATCAGATTTGCCAATATGGAAAGTCATTCCTGATGCTGCACCACTAAATAAAGTGATGCTCGTGAATGGGCTGCGTCTTTGTTGTTGGCCAACTCTTTGATATGCCCATTTCACCGTGTGGCCTTTCACAAACACATGCTTATTAAAAACGCAGAACATGGATTAATCATCGATTTAGATCCCAGTTTAATATGCAATTCCCGAGCTTTGTTGATATTATGACGTCGTTGTTTTCTATTAACCCGCCATTTCTCTTTGTATGTTCCCTCCAATCTCCACTGGGCGAGTTCCGCTTTGCCAAAGAGGTTCCCAGCTCAGCTGGTAGTCCATCTAACTAGCTACCGGTCCCATTAAATTTCACGATACGTCAACACTGGCGCCTTGCACAACACTTCAACCACATACCCACTGTCACAACCACCGAGGTACATTACTAATTTACTGTGTTGAACAACCCATGCATAAGCGGATAAAGCAATAACTACTTGGTGAAATAATTTTGCTAGTTAGCGCTACAGTCCAAGAAATGGTTAACTAGCACAAATTAGCCGAAGGGCAAGTTCGTATCCACTTGCTAAAAAGGTTAGCTAGCTACCATAGCATCTCAATCGTTGATGAACAATACTGAATGTATGCAGAAAGCACGGAACAATAAATATTAACGTTACCTGTGTTATAAACGTGCAGCTCATCCACAATTCCTTCATTGCCTCCCCCGAAAACGACCATCAATTCTTTGATTGCAACTGCACGATGTCCGTGTCGGGGCCGAGGGACAGGGCCGGACCAACCCAACACCCGCTTCCACCGTGGCTGCAGAACTGAGCCAGAGGTCCCAGATGCCATGGTGCCGGTAGATTCAGTCTCTCTTTGAGGGAAAAAATCCAAATTGAAATGCTTTCCAATATAGCTAAATTGCTAATGCACAACAATGCTAAGCTAACTAGTTAGCTTCTGTTAGGACTAGCCAGCTAACTGACAACAAGCTAGCTGGCTAACGTTAACGCTAAACTAACAGGATTAAAAACCGCGTCCTACTAAAATACGGCACTCAGAAAATATAGAATTAAGATTTGTATGCGTTGTTACCAGGTCAAGACCACTTGTAGATAATTGTATAGAGAATATAAATATGTCCAGGCTGTGGTTGCTAGCTTTCAAGCTTATTTAGCCAAGAAGAAGCACCAAAAAAAATCAATGGGAGCCGCAATTTTAGCTAGCTAGACACTTAGCAGAAAATATGAAACGTAGATCCGGAACATCATGAATGCACAGCCATCAAAATTGTGGAACTCGCAGACAATTTTTTTGTGCATCTCTTCAAAATTGACGCATTAATTTTCTTGGTTGCAGTTATATTTCCACTGAAGCAAGGCGGTGCGATTCGATGGGTGCCGCCATCTTGTAGCTAACAAACTAAACAAACCACCCAGAAAACAGCCTGACTAAAAAAATGGCAGAGACAAATTAGGCGGTGAACCTGGCTTGCTAACTAAATCGTTTCAGATACCTTTAGAGTAATTAGTGTAGCGAATACCGATTAAAATTTGCAAACCATATTATGGTTGGACATTATTGTCCCTGGAGAAATACTATTGCAGTTGATTTTCATGCTTCATCATGAGCAGAAATGAATATCGAACGTTATTCCGCATATTTCTCAACTTGTTTCCTTCAGTAAACCTCCAATTGTCATATGTAATTGTAGCTTTACAGCCAGGCAATGTTTATTGGTGTTCTGTTTTGTTGCACTGTGATGGTAGCAAGCTAGCTAACAGACAAAAAAATGTCATGCCTTTCTGTTCTGGGTGTCGCCATTTTGACATACTTAAATAGCTACAGTAGATGTTGTAAAAAAAGAAAAAGAAAAAAAGCGCTAGCTCAGCTAACGCATTAGTGTAGCATATTTGCTAGTGAGCTAGCTAACGTTAGCGGATGCTGCAAATTTCAACATTCAAAATAACGTTACTGCCTGATTTTACAAGACATTCCAATACAAACCAGATAGCTAAATGGCTAAGCTAAATAGCAAATGTGCTAACAAGAGCTAACTTCTTAGCTCGCTAATGTTAGCTTCCAGCTTAGAAGCTACAGCTAACGTTTAACTTACTAATATCCTTCTTGACCAATTAACTAAAGGTAGTTATAAATGAAGAACCTTAGTAAATCCTAACGTGATATAATCATTTAATGAAATTAAGTTTTACTTTATTAACGTCTTTCATTGAAGCATTCATATCAATAACAGTTATTTTCGTATTAGCCTTGCTAGCAAGTTAGCTAGCTAGCTTCCCTCAAGAAAAATGGCGGAGATACCGTTAGCCGTCACAATAAAACGCGAAAAAAGTTAGTCGCGTTATCATTAGCACATTATACTTACTCGTAAGATGTAACTTTAATCAAAAGTCTCGAGAGCGGGACTCAATTTAAGAATTTGAACCCGGGATAATTCTAAGTTAAAAATGAGAAAAAGCTACATGTTCTCATGCCGCCCAGGAAGCCGCCATTTTCTCATCCGCCTCAAACACCACTTTCCATAAACCCATAGTGGAGAGAGATGGCGAGCACAGTGGACCCTGTCACCAACTCTCACTTATTTCCTGCTGCAGAATGGTTGGTGTTAAGCTTCTAAATGAAAATTCATATAGATATTGCTCATTCAAAGACAAGTTTGATAACACCACTGAAACTGGATAAACGAATGACAGACAATGGCCTCATGGATTGTCATTCTGGCAAACTGCATGCTAATGTAAAGTAGGCTATGTAGCCATATTATTGTGTGAAAAAAATCACAATGCAACAGTGACACAGCCATTATCCCACTGCTGCTGACACCAATGCAGCAAATTGAGGGAAAATCTTATTACAGGTGGCGATGGTAGGCAGGACACTAAATGGCATGAGCCAAGTGTCACTCACTCAGACATATAATTAGGTGACTACTGCCCTAGTTTGATAGTAGAAAATGACTCCACTGAGTGTCAGTTGTCAGGACCCTAGGATAGCTGAAGGCCTGTACCCAAAACATGATCAAGTACATTGTGGGACATGTTTTAATTAAAATAAAGTATAACAATTTAATTACTCTTGATAACAAAATTACTCATGACAGACAAAAATTCACATTAATAGCAAAATAACTACTTCGTTAACTGGAGCAGGCTATACATGTTCAGTAGACTTTCTAATCATAAATGATAGTTTTATAAAAATGTAACTCTTAGGTTATGTGTAACTGTCATATTTCATAAAAACCTTGACATACATTGTAAAAATACAAATCATACACTTTCTGAATTATCTAAAAGATACATTGTGAATACTAAAAAAAGGATGTTATACAAATTGTAAACAATGATTTGGTGTTGAGAACTAGTGGTGTGTTGTGGCCTAGGGCAGGGTTTCCCCAAACTCAGTCCTGGCCCCCCCGGATGCACATTGTGTTTTTTGCCCTAGCACTACACAGCTGATTCAAATAATCAAAGCTTGACGATGAGTTGGTTATTTGAATCAGCTGTGTAGTGCTAGGGCAAAAAACTAAACGTGCCGGACCCAGGCCCCAGGACCGAGTTTGGGAAACCCTGGTCTAGCGGTCTAAGCCGTTGCCCCCGGCCCACGTCTATGGAGTCGACATAGGTTCAAATCCAGCCTACTGCCCTTTGACACAACTTTTCTCTACATCTTTCGCTACTGTCATCCACTCTCTCTCTATTTGTTCAATAAAGTCAGAAAATACCTTTAAAAATATTTGAAGAAAAAAAAACCAGTGATGTGTGAAACCTTGCAAGAAATGACTGGATTTGGTGTTGAATACATTTCACTGATTCCCAACTGCATGCTTCAGTATTTTAAATTAAATGGAATATACTCCTATCCTGTTTGTTTGTTACTAAACATTTACTTTGCTCTTCCCAAACTGACTTACATAACAGCCTAAATGTACTGTTGGCCAGTATATGACACACAAACAACTCTGTGTGTCCGTATGTATTGCAGTGTGTACCGGGCCGGTAAGCTAGTTTTACTTTTAATTATTATAATACATTTTTTGACAATTTCTACACACATAAAACAATAGAATAAGTATTATGATTTCTGTCAAACCCCCACAGGCTAGGTTGTTAGCTATGAGTTTAAGTCTGTCTGGATGTGTTGGCTTGACTCTCACTGGCCTCTCATGAAAGGTAGTCAAACTCATCGCTCTCCTCTGGTCCTCTGCTTCTCACTGGCCTCTCCTGAAAGGTAGTTAAGCTCATCGCTCTCCTCTGGTCCTCTGCTTCTCACTGGCCTCTCATGAAAGGTAAAGCTCATCGCTCTCCTCTGGTCCTCTGCTTGGTGGGTTCATCTCAGCATCTGAAAGATCAATGAAAACCAACAACTACTTAAATGCAAACATTTTTTTCTTTTTTTCATCATGCCATTGAACAATAATACCGTTATTACAGTTATATACAAGTTCAAATTGTGAAATTAAAGAGCAGTTTACAAAGATCATCAGATGAAAGCAGCTTGCCAGTCTGTATTCTGACTTCCTCATAGAGCACCATCTTGTGGAGGAAACGCTCTTTGCACGCGTTAACAACTACTCCATGGCTGGGCAAACCTGGCAGGGTTATTCCAGAGAGGGCAAGCCTGGCAGGGTTATTCCAGAGAGGGCAAGCCTGGCAGGGTTATTCCAGAGAGGGCAAGCCTGGCAGGGTTATTCCAGAGAGAGTGACTATGTTAGGTAACTGGTAAGGTAGGACAAAGTCGATCTGTTCACCAGTGGAAACATGGTTGGATTTAGAGCAGAGGTGCACAACTCTAGGTTTCGAGGAATGTTAGTTGTGGTCATTTATATATCGGTGACTGGTTTATACCTGGGATACCAGGGTTATTGGACATATCTCTGAAAAGCACATCATAACAAAATGTTTTGAAACAGAGAAAAATGAGTGTTTCTTATTGGACATGTCCAGTCTCTCCCTGTTTCACTCCGCTTTTCTTCTATTCTGTGGCAAATGAACACAACCAAGACGTTTGTCCTCTCCGGGGGGGGCACTGAACGAATGAAACTGAAATCATCCTGACTGCAGCCCTCATGGAGTTGAGCTGTACACCCTGACCCTGAGCTCTGAGACATCTGTTCTTACCTGATGCATGGCACAGTGAACTGGAGCGTAGCCAACTGGCTAGTGAAGACCAACCAAAACTGTCCCAGAGGCCCCACCACACGGCAAGGAGGTCTGGGTCCCAGATGCCCCACCACTAGGACCCAGACTAGTGACTGTAGCTCAATTGGTAGAGCATGGCGCTTGTAACGCCAGGGTAGTGGGTTCGATCCCCGGGACCACCCATATGTAAAAATGTATGCACACATGACTGTAAGTCGCTTTGGATAAAAGCGTCTGCTAAATGGCATATTATTATATTATTATTATTATAAGGCAAGGAGGTCTGGGTCCCAGAGGCCCCAACACACGGCATGGAGGTCTGATCTCGTGTCATTATGGGGGAGCTGGGAGGGAGGAGCACAGTACTGGAAGTAACCTTGGCTCTCATCTGATTTACATGGACCAAGGAATGAGGAGGAGGGGTGAGGCAGGGTGGAGGAGGGGTGAAGACGGAAGGTGGAGGAGGAGGAGGAGGAGGGAGGGAGGACAGATAACGGGTGAGGCAGGGTGGAGGAGGGGTGAAGACGGAAGGTGGAGGAGGAGGAGGAGGAGGGAGGGAGGACAGAGAACGGGTGAGGCAGGGTGGAGGAGGGGTGAAGACGGAAGGTGGAGGAGGAGGAGGAGGGAGGGAGGACAGAGAACGGGTGAGGCAGGGTGGAGGAGGGGTGAAGACGGAAGGTGGAGGAGGTGGAGGAGGAGGAGGGAGGGAGGACAGAGAACGGGTGAGGCAGGGTGGAGGAGGGGTGAAGACGGAAGGTGGAGGAGGGAGGGAGGACAGAGAACGGGTGAGGCAGGGTGGAGGAGGGGTGAAGACGGAAGGTGGAGGAGGAGGAGGAGGGAGGGAGGACAGAGAACGGGTGAGGAAGGGTGGAGGAGGGGTGAAGATGGAAGGTGGAGGAGGAGGGAGGGAGGACAAAGAACGGGTGAGGAAGGGTGGAGGAGGGGTGAAGACGGAAGGTGGAGGAGGGAGGGAGAACGGGTGAGGAAGGGTGGAGGAGGGGTGAAGATGGAAGGTGGAGGAGGAGGAGGGAGGGAGGACAGAGAACGGGTGAGGAAGGGTGGAGGAGGGGTGAAGACGGAAGGTGGAGGAGGAGGAGGAGGGAGGGAGGACAGAGAACGGGTGAGGAAGGGTGGAGGAGGGGTGAAGACGGAAGGTGGAGGAGGTGGAGGGAGGGAGGACAGAGAACGGGTGAGGCAGGGTGGAGGAGGGGTGAAGACGGAAGGTGGAGGAGGGAGGGAGGACAGAGAACGGGTGAGGCAGGGTGGAGGAGGGGTGAAGATGGAAGGTGGAGGAGGAGGAGGGAGGGAGGACAAAGAACGGGTGAGGCAGGGTGGAGGAGGGGTGAAGGTGGAGTAGGTGGAGGTGGAGGAGGGAGGGAGAACGGGTGAGGAAGGGTGGAGGAGGGGTGAAGATGGGAGGAGGAGGAGGGAGGGAGGACAGAGAACGGGTGAGAGGGGTGAAGACGGAAGGTGGAGGTGGAGAAGGAGGAGGAGGGATGTCTTGAAGCACCTGGAACACCTAGGAGTCATGGCACAATGGGACATGCTTCACATCCCAGTGCAACCAGGGTTGGCGTCAATCCATTTCAATTCCAGTCAATTTATGGAGTACACTGAAATCCCATTTGGAATTTGGTTTACTTTTTGAATTGACTGGAATTGACCGCAACCCTGGTTTGCACTGGGATGTGAAGCATGTCCCATTGTGCCATGTCTTTTGATTGCTGATAGATAGGCTTAGTGCGTGGTTCTGACTCTGTCTGCCTGGTGGCTGATCAGCCTATTCTGTACCCCTCTCTCTCCGTCTCTTGCTAGCTCGCTATGAAAGATGCGAGTGTTTGTTTTTTTGTCGGAAGTAAGGCAACTAATCAGTCGGGGGAAAAGGATCTAAATAGTTTTCTGTTTGGGATTTAAAAATTCTGACACATGAACAATGTAGAATACAACCATTGGGAAAAGTCTGGGAAAGACATTTGCTTTTTGGGGGGGTAGGAATCGTCCGCTAGGAATTCAGTATTTCAGTGTCAAAAATACTGAATTATTTTTCCCCGTTTTTTCCCCAATACCTATTCACAACTTAACCCGCGAAGACAATGCGCTGTAGGACGTTGATTGATTTAATTTAGAACAACAGTGTAATGATGAGTTTGTATTTATCAGCGTTGGGCACTCATGTTTATAGCAAATCATTTGACTGTGTGGCTTTCGGGAAGATATCGTTCTCTTTAACGTTTTACTTTTTTAAAGATTATCTGTGACGGGACCGTTTTATTTACTAAAACTCTATTACTAATCGCATTTACTGTAAGAGAAAACGAAAACCTGCTGCGTGTTGCAGTAGGCCTTCAGAATAATGCAAAACATATTCTTGACTCTATCCAAGTTGATGAGGAGAGGAAGCGAACGATGCCAGTCAGCCGGCCCATCCAAACTATACCTAAACTAATTTCACACATAATAAGAGTAGTGTTGAGCAATTAACTGAAATTGTGGTTATTTTTTGGTTTTTAAACAACTAATTGACTGACGTTGGTTCAATTATTTGAATTCCATTTCATTCGTTTTTTTTCTTCTTCTGTGGGCTCAATGCGCACATTGCGATGTAGTTGGGAGTTGTAGTTTCTCTAGAGATAAATCAGAGCCAGCCTGAACTGTGCGATGTAGTTTCCAAGAGGCCAATATTCTACATAGTAATTAACTACAATGACCATAATCCATTGCGCATCGACTTGTCCGGTCTGTGTTTCTTTTACGCCTGCTACGGAAGAGACAGAAGAACGCGCGACCGTGAGGCGATATAGAGAGCAGCTGTTGCATCGCGAGGGTTTATCTCTACCTGGAAATACATGATCTTCTAAGTGATTGATAGTTGGTATTCAGCAGTCATAAAAGTCTGCCTTGTTTGCTTTGAAGAACTACTAAAATAGTGATTTTGTCAGACAGCATAGGCAGAATGACTTGGAATGAAATAATGATGATGACTTGGAATGAAATAATAAAGTCATCAAATAAAACAATTGTAATATACACAGCTGAAATATTTTATTAAAGTAATGTGAATAAATGATGGTTAATAAGTGATCAGCAGTAATGGTCAGTCACTACCATCATGGGACTTTTATTAACTGTTTTATTCTGTGTTGTTACAGCATTCAACCCACAGAATGCATAGTGCATTTAATGTCCCAAAAATAATAATTCTAATAAAAACGGAAAATCGTGATAATTTTTTAATAATCTAACCGAAATCTAACCGACCTCAAAAACCTGTCATGAACCCTGCGTCCTGAGTCTGTTCCTGCCTGTGTTGCCGTTTTTCTGCTCTGTATCTCCTGTTTCCCGAAGGTGCCTGAACGCACCCTGTCCGGTTGCCGGGCGACGTTGCTAGGCGGGTGATCTCTCGATTACCCGCACCTGCTTCTCATCAGCTTCGGCACACCTGGTCCTGATCATCACCCCTTCATAAGCTCTGACCTGACATCCATTCCCTGCCGGATCGTTAGCCATTAACAGTATGTTTTGCCAGCGTATCAGCCTCTGAGTACTAGCGTTAGTTTTGTTGTTTTTTTGCACCTTGTTGACCTGCCTTGTACTTACCTCCGTTTGTTCTGTCTACAGTCATTCTCCCGGAACCTTCACCCAACCCCTGCCGTACCATCAGTTCATCTGCCACTTCACCACCACCTACTCATCTCCGCCACCCGCTCCGTCTCCTGGACTATTCTGCATCTTTTATCTGTAAATAAACACTCTCATTCGTTCAACTCACCTTGTCCTGGTCTGCTTCTGGGTTCGGTCTTAGAGAACCGTGACAAAACCACTAATTGCTGAGCACTAAATAACAGTTAGCCTAAAGACAAGATTAAATGGACAATAGTCTGATGAGTGACAATATTCTAAGTTGTCAAATTGTTTATGAAGCAAGGGGTGCAGCTTGGAATTGACAGATGCAGGGAAAGGAGCATCACTTTATCAAATTCTCCTTCAGAGACACCTGCAGGTAAAACGTTTTGGCCATTCTAATGTTCAATCAAACAGTAACTGAATGCCTCGATGCCTGTCTGCCTGCTTTATATTGAAAGCCATGGCCACGTGACTCACTGTCTGTAGGAGCAAACCATTTTCGTGAACGGGGTGGTGTACCTAATAAACGGAGTATAGTAGTATAGTAGAGTATAGTACAGTAGTATAGTACAGTATTATAGTACATTAGTATAGTATTGCACAGTATAGTATTATAGTATAGCACATTCGTATGGTATAGTACAGTAGTATAGTATTGTACGGTATAGTACAGTAGTATAGTAGTGTAGTATAGCATTGCACAGCATAGTATGATAGTATAGTATATCACAGTAGTATGTATAGTAGTATAGTATAGTAGTATAGTATAGACGTCTTGCTTCTGGACAAAATGGCGCTGACAGATAGGGCAGCTCTGCTTCTAGCTCCAAAGCAACTTTGCAGTATATTTTTTTCTATGTGTGTTATTTCTTACATTATTAGGACAGAATTTTATTTATTTATTACATACAGCCGGAAATAACTTTTGGATATCAGAGCGGCAGTAACTCACCAGCATTACGACAAGGAAGACGACTTTACCGAATTGGATCCTTTGTTCGTACCCCCCAAGGCAATTGAACTGCTTCCAGAGGCTGATCCAAAACACTGCCGGTGGAGAAGAGGTATTTGGAGGGGACTTCTAGTCCAACTCAGGAGGCGCGCACATCATCCACCGATTCCGAATATATTACTCGCTAATGTTCAGTCTCTGGATAATAAAGTAGACAAGCTCAGGGCGAGGATCTCCTTCCAGAGAGACATCAAGGATTGTAACATACTCTGTTTCACATAATCATGGCTCTCTCTGGATATACTGTCTCCGTCCATTCAGCCAGCTGGGTTCTCAGTACATCGCGCAGACAGGAATAAAGAACTCTCCGGGAAGAAGAAAGGCGGTGGTGTATGTTTCATGATTAACTACTCATGGTGTGATTGTGATAACATACAGAAACTCAAGTCCTTTTGTTCACCCGACCTAGAATACCTCACAATCAAATGCCGACCATATTACCTCCCAAGAGAATTCTCTTCGGTTATAGTCACAGCCGTGTATATTCCCCCCTCAAGCAGATACCACGACGGCCCTCAAATAACTACACTGGATTTTATGCAAACTGGAAACCACATATCCTGAGGCCGCATTTGTTGTAGCTGGGGATTTTAACAAAACAAATCTGAGGAAGACGCTACCAACACATTGACTGTAGCATTCGCTCTGAGAAAACATTGGACCACTGCTACTCAGCTTTACAAAATGCCTACAAGGCCCTCCCCCGCCCTCCCTTCGGCAAATCTGATCACGACTTCATTTTGCTCCTGCCTTCCTATAGGCAGAAATTCAAACAGGAGGTACCCGTGCTAAGGACTATTCAACGCTGGTCTGACCAATCGGAATCCATACTTTAAGATTGTTTTGATCACACGGACTGGGATATGTTCCGGGTAGCCTCTGAGAATAACATAAACGAATACACAGATACGGTGACTGAGTTCATCAGGAAGTGTATAGGAGATGTTGTCCCCACTGTGACTATTAAAACCTACCCTAACCAGAGACCGTGGATAGATGGCAGCATTCGCGCAAATCTGAAAGCGCGAACCACCGCATTTAACCACGGCAAGGTGACTGGGACTATGGCAGAATACAAACAGTGCAGTTATTCCCTCCGTAAGGCAATCAAACAGGCAGAACGTCAGTACAGAGACAAAGTGGTGTCGCAATTCAACGGCTCAGACACGAGACATACGTGGCAGGGTCTACAGACAATCACGGATTACAAAGGGAAAACCACATCGGGGACACTGACGTCTTGCTTCCGGACAAGCTAAACACCTTCTTCACCCGCTTTGAGGATAACACAGTGCCACCGACGCGACACGCTACCAAGGACTGTGGGCTCCCCTTCTCCGTGGCCGACGTGAGTAAGACATTTAAGTGTGTTAACCGTCGCAAGGCTGCCGGCTCAGATGGCATCCCTAGCCGCGTCCTCAGAGCATGTGCAGACCAGCTGGCTGGTGTGTTTACGGACATATTCAATATCTCCCTATCCCAGTCTGCTGTCCCCACTTGCTTCAAAATGTCCACCATTGTTCCTGTACCCAAGAAAGCAAAGGTAACTGAACTAAATGACTATCACCCCGTAGCACTCACTTCTGTCATCATGAAGAGCTTTGAGAGGCTAGTTAAGGAACATATCACCTCTACCTTACCTGACACCCTAGACCCACTTCAATTTGCTTACCGCCCCAATAGATCCACAGACGATGCAATCGCCATCACACTGCACACTGCCCTATCCCATCTGGACAAGAGGAATACCTATGTAAGAATGCTGTTCATTGACTATAGCTCAGCATTCAACACCAGAGTACCCTCCAAGCTTTGGGTCTGAACCCCGCCCTGTGCAACTGGGTCCTGGACTTCCTGACGGGCCGCTCCCAGGTGGTGAAGGTAGGAAACAACACCTCCACGTTGCTGATCCTCAACACAGGGGCCCCACAAGGGTGCGTGGTCAGCCCCCTCCTGTACTCCCTGTTCACCCATGACTGCGTGGCCACGCACGCCTCCAACTCAATCATCAAGTTTGCAGTCGACACAACAGTAGTAGGCTTGATTACCAACAATGACGAGACAGCCTACAGGGAGGAGGAGATGAGGGCTCTGGGAGTGTGGTGCCAGGAAAAGAACCTCTCACTCAACGTCAACAAAACAAAGGAACTGATCGTGGACTTCAGGAAACAGCAGAGGGAGCACGCCCCTATCCACATTGACGGGACCGCAGTGGAGAAGTGGAAAGCTTCAAGTTCCTCGGCGTACACATCACTGACGATCTGAAATGGTCCACCCACGCAGACAGTGTGGTGAAGAAGGCACAACAGCGCCTCTTCAACCTCAGGAGGCTGAAGAAATTTGGCTTGGCACCTAAAACCCTGACAAACTTTTACAGATCACAATAGAGAGAATCCTGTCGGGCTGTATCACCGCCTGGTACGGCAACTGCACCGCCCGCAACCGCAAGGCTCTCCAGAGGGTGGTGCGGTCTGCCCAACGCATTACCGGGGGCACACTACCCGCCCTCCAGGACACCTACAGCACCCGATGTCACAGGAAGGCCAAAAAGATCATCAATGACGTCAACCACCCAAGCCACTGCCTGTTCACCCCACTATCATCCAGAAGGCGAGGTCAGTACCGGTGCATCAAAGCTGCGACCGAGAGACTGAAAAACAGCTTCTACCTCAAGGCCATCAGACTGTTAAACAGCCATCACTAGGCGGCTTCCACACTTTTTTGGTTACTACATGATTCCATGTGTCATTTCATAGTTTTGATGTCTTCAGTATTATTCAACAATGTAGAAAATAGTAAAAAAATAAAGAAAAACCCTTGAATGAGTAGGTGTGTCCAAACGTTTGACTGGTACTGTACATAGACATGGAATCACTGGCCACTTTAATAATGTAACACTAGTCACTTTAATATGTTTACATATTTTTGCTTTACTCATCTCATATGTATATACTGTATTCTATTCTACTGTATTTTAGTCAATGCCACTCCGACATTGCTCGTCCTAAAATTGAAATATTTCTTAATTCCATTATTTTACTTTTAGATGTGTGTATTGTTGTGAATTGTTAGATATAACTGCACTGTTGGAGCTAGAAACACAAGCATTTTGCTACACCGGCAATAACATCTGCTAAATATGTGTATATGACCAATAAAACTTGATTTGATTTGATATAGTAGTATGGTACAGTAGTATGAGTACAGTTATACAGCATAGTACATTAGTATAGTACAGTAGAGTAGTACAGTAGTATATTTTTACATTTACATTTTAGTATAGTATAGTATAGTATAGTACAGTAGAGTAGTATAGTACAGTAGTATAGTGCAGTAGTATAGTACATTATAGTAGTATACTATAGTATAACAGTACAGTAGTATAGTACAGTAGAGTAGTATAGTATAGTACATTAGTATTGTGCAGTAGTATAGTACATTATAGTAGTATACTATAGTATAGCATAGCAGTACAGTATAGTAGTAGAGTACAGTATAGTAGTATAGTGCAGCAGTATAGTCCAGTAGTATAGTGCAGTAGTATAGTACAGTATAGTAGTATAGTACAGTAGTATTGTACAGTAGAGTAGTATAGTACAGTAGTATAGTACAGTATAGTACTATAGCACATTAGTATAGTACAGTACAATAGTACAGTAGTATAGTACAGTAGTATAGTACAGTAGTATAGTATAGTCCAGTAGTATAGTCCAGTAGTATAGTCCAGTAGAGTAGCATAGTCCAGTAGTATAGTCCAGTAGTATAGTCCAGTATAGTAGCATAGTATAGTACAGTAGTATAGTCCAGTAGTATAGTACAGTATAGTAGTCCAGTAGAGTAGTATAGTACAGTAGTATAGTACAGTATAGTAGTATAGTCCGGTAGTATAGTCCAGTATAGTAGTATAGTCCAGTAGTATAGTCCAGTAGTATAGTCCAGTAAAGTGCAGTAGTATAGTCCAGTATAGTAGTATAGTATAGTAGAGTAGTATAGTACAGTAGTATAGTCCAGTAGAGTAGTATAGTCCAGTAGTATAGTCCAGTAGAGTAGTATAGTCCAGTAGTATAGTCCAGTAGTATAGTCCAGTAGAGTAGTATAGTATAGTAGTATAGTACAGTAGTATAGTCCAGTAGTATAGTCCAGTAGTATAGTCCAGTAGTATAGTCCAGTATAGTAGTATAGTATAGTACAGTAGTATAGTCCAGTAGTATAGTACAGTATAGTAGTCCAGTAGAGTAGTATAGTACAGTAGTATAGTACAGTATAGTAGTATAGTCCAGTAGTATAGTACATTAGAGTAGTATAGTACAGTAGTATAGTCCATTAGAGTAGTATAGTATAGTAGTATAGTAGTATAGTAGTATAGTATAGTATAGTATAGTAGTATAGTGTGGGCTCTCCTACTACCACTCCAAAGCTGAAGGTGCCGACGGCTCCTCCCAACTCTCCTGTTTAGAGGTATTCCTCAGGTAGGTATTCCTGTGTCCCCCCTCACTGTCTTCATGTATACCACCGTTCCGACGGCAGACCTGCTACTGGAGATAATGGAGCTACAGCAGAACCGGGCCAGGCCAAAGTCCCCCCCGGCTCCAGGTGCTCGTCTAGCAGGACGTTAGAAAAAGGAGGAAGAAGGTGGATGGTTCCAGTGGGATTTCTCAATAGAGAGGGCCTCCTCACCAAGGATCAATGCAAACTTCAGGTATTTATTGTGCCAATTTTTATTGTTCAAATGTAAGAGCATCTGCTGTAGATCTGTCCCCATGTGCTCATTTCTTTTCATGAATTTCTTAATATGGCCGTCAAGTTGAGATGCAGGCTTAATATGGCCGTCAACTATTCTTGATATTAAGAATGACTCAGTGAGTGAGCAGCCTACCTCTTGATGTTTCCAAGTATGAGCTGAAGAGAGGAGTGGAGGAATTGGATAGCTCTGGATGATCCCAGCAACACACCGACACGCTGTGGCCAGCAGAGGGCAGCACTGGCCCGAGGGAGGGTCGCACACACACGCACGCACACGCGCACGCGCACGCGCACACACACACACACACACACGCACACACAGGTAGACACTAACACATAATCGGGGTTCAAGCCTTATCATGTCCTCCTTTCTCCCTGTAGACAGAACTGTTTCAAAAACTCTCCCTGTCGACAGAACTGTTTCAATAACTCTCCCTGTCGACAGAACTGTCTCAAAAACTCTCTCTGTCTACATACAGTGCATTCGGAAAGTTTTCAGACCCCTTGTCTTTTCTCACATTTGAATACGTTACAGCCTTATTCTAAAATGGATTCAATTGTTTTCCCCCCCCTCATCAATCTACACACAATACCCCATAATGAAAAAGCAAGAACAGGTTTCTAGATTTTTTTAGGAAATGTATAAAAAAATTATAATATGAAATATTATAATAATATATAATATAATATGCCATTTAGCAGACACTTTTATCCAAAGCGACTTACAGTCATGTGTGCATACATTCTGCATTATACAGTAACTCTGTCTACATAAAGTAACTCTCTCTGTCTAAATACAGTAAGTCTCTCCGTCTACGTACAGTAACTGTCTACATACAGTAACTGTCTAAATACAGTAACTCTGTATACATACAGTAACTCTGTCTACATACAGTTGAAGTCGGAAGTTTACATACACTTAGGTTGGAGTCATTCAAACTCTTTTTTCAACCACTCCACAAATTTCTCGTTAACAAACTTTAGTTTTGGCAAGTCGGTTAGGACATCTACTTTGTGCATGACACAAGTAATTTTTCCAACAATTGTTAACAGACAGATTATTTCACTTATAATTCACTGTATCACAATTCCAGTGGGTCAGAAGTTTACATACACTAAGTTGACTGTGCCTTTAAACAGCTTGGAAAATTCCAGAAAATTATGGCTTTAGAAGCTTCTGATAGGCTAATTGACATCATTTGAGTCAATTGGAGGTGTACCTGTGGATGTATTTCAAGGCCTACCTTCAAACTCAGTGCATCTTTGCTTGACATCATGGGAAAATCAAAAGAAATCAGCCAAGACCTCAGAAAAAAAATTGTAGACCTCCACAAGTCTGGTTCATCCTTGGATGAACTTCATAATGTCATTTGACCCATTTTTACATTTTAGTCATTTAGCAGGCACTCTTATCCAAAGCGACTTACAGGAGCAATTAGGGTTAAGTGCCTTGCTCAAGGGCACATCGACAGATTTTTCACCTAGTCGGCTCAGGGATTAGAACCAGCAACCTTTTGGTTACTGGCACAACGCTCTTAACCACTAAGCTACCTGCCGCCCCACATGAACCATGACAGTATCTACCCCCTGGTGCCACTCACAGCCTCGGGAAGCAATCTGGTGATATCTTGAACTTTTGCCACAGGAAAACAGAAAGTCTTTGCCCCAGGTACAGATATATGCCTCACCATTGAACTCCCTATCACAATGAGAAGAGGGCTGCTGAGATGCCGGCTGCGTGCAGGCCACAACAGCCACAATAGTCATTGAGAAAAAATCATTGTGTTGGGCGATTTTAATATTCATGTTGACAAAGAGACTGACTCCAAGGCCATTGAATTTATGAATCTTTTGAGCTCTATGGACTTTATCCAACATGTTACTGGGCCCACCCATAACCACAGCCAAACTCTGGACCTGGTTATTACCAAGGGGCTTTCTGTTGACATATCCTCTACGGCCATACTCTGGACCTGGTTATTACCAAGGGGCTTTCTATTGACATATCCTCTATTGTTGATGTTGCTTTATCTGATCACCACTGTGGATTTTTTACTACCTTGTTGCCCATAGCAACACAGGGTAATACTGAACGCATTATTAAGAAACGCTGTCTTACCTCTGAATTTGCTACAGATTTTATTGAGTGTATGAACAATACTCCGTCACCTATTCTGCCTTCCTCTTGTTATGATTTAGTTGATAACTTCAATAGCAAAAGAAGGGCAACCGTTGATGCCATAGTAAAGTGCTCCAGTAAAGTTAAAAAAGGCCACATCCAAACGGAGAGCCGCTTAAATGAGAAAGGAAAGTAATCAATTAAAGAGAAATTCCAGAAAGGCAGAGCGGAGGTGGAGAAAGTCAAAGTTGCAGGTCCATTATGATATTCTGAGAGAGCAACTTCGCAGATATAACTAGGCAATTAGAAATGCCAGACGCTCATTTTTCTAAGTTGATCATTATTAATCAGAATAATCAGAGTGCTCTTCTCAACCATTGAAGGCCTGATAAATCCTACCCCCTGAACTTTCCTCCACATCTAAATGTGATGAGTTTGTGGCATATTTCAGAGATAAGATAACCAACATTAGGCTGGGTATCAGTCAAGCGAGACCTGATGAGAAGTTTGATGATATGTGCCCCTAGCCTACCACGCAAAGGCACTATGGATTTATTTTCCCTGGTTGAAACTGCCATGCTCAGGAAAGGGATATCACAACTCAAGCCTTCTACCTGCCTTCTAGATCCTATCCCCACCACCTTCTTCAAAACAGTTTTTAATTGCATATCTGAAGAAGTGCAAGCTATTGTTTATCACTCCCTGTTCAGAGGCACTTTCCCCACTGCACTAAAAACAGCTATGGTGAAACCCCTTCTGAAGAAAAGTCATCTAGATTCTTCATCTCTTAGCAATTTTCAGCCAATCTCCAACCTTCCTTTTTTAAGCAAAATTCTGGAGAAATTGGTATTTAAACATTTGTTAAGTGCCAACTGTATTTTTGAAAATTCCAATATGGTTTTCGTGCACACCAAAGTACAGAGACAGCCTTAGTTAAAGTGGTAAATGATCTTAGAGCCAAACAGCTCTCTGTCCTTGTGTACTCTTAGATTTAAGTGCTGTATTCGACACTGTTGACCATGATGTCCTTCTGGACAGACTGGAGAGGTGGTTGGCCTCTGTTGACCATGATGTCCTTCTGGACAGACTGGAGAGGTGGTTGTCCTCTGTTGACCATGATGTCCTTCTGGACAGACTGGAGAGGTGGGTTGGCCTCTGTTGACCATGATGTCCTTCTGGACAGACTGGAGAGGTGGTTGGCCTCTGTTGACCATGATGTCCTTCTGGACAGACTGGAGAGGTGGGTTGGCCTCTGTTGACCATGATGTCCTTCTGGACAGACTGGAGAGGTGGTTGGCCTCTGTTGACCAGGATGTCCTTCTGGACAGACTGGAGAGGTGGTTGGCCTCTGTTGACCATGATGTCCTTCTGGACAGACTGGAGAGGTGGTTGGCCTCTGTTGACCATGATGTCCTTCTGGACAGACTGGAGAGGTGGGTTGTCCTCTGTTGACCATGATGTCCTTCTGGACAGACTGGAGAGGTGGGTTGGCCTCTGTTGACCATGATGTCCTTCTGGACAGACTGGAGAGGTGGGTTGACCTCTGTTGACCATGATGTCCTTCTGGACAGACTGGAGAGGTGGGTTGACCTCTGTTGACCATGATGTCCTTCTGGACAGACTGGAGAGGTGGTTGGCCTCTGTTGACCATGATGTCCTTCTGGACAGACTGGAGAGGTGGGTTGGCCTCTGTTGACCATGATGTCCTTCTGGACAGACTGGAGAGGTGGGTTGGCCTCTGTTGACCATGATGTCCTTCTGGACAGACTGGAGAGGTGGGTTGGCCTCTGTTGACCATGATGTCCTTCTGGACAGACTGGAGAGGTGGTTGGCCTCTGTTGACCATGATGTCCTTCTGGACAGACTGGAGAGGTGGGTTGGCCTCTGTTGACCATGATGTCCTTCTGGACAGACTGGAGAGGTGGGTTGACCTCTGTTGACCATGATGTCCTTCTGGACAGACTGGAGAGGTGGGTTGGCCTCTGTTGACCATGATGTCCTTCTGGACAGACTGGAGAGGTGGTTGGCCTCTGTTGACCATGATGTCCTTCTGGACAGACTGGAGAGGTGGTTGGCCTCTGTTGACCATGATGTCCTTCTGGACAGACTGGAGAGGTGGGTTGGCCTCTGTTGACCATGATGTCCTTCTGGACAGACTGGAGAGGTGGGTTGGCCTCTGTTGACCATGATGTCCTTCTGGACAGACTGGAGAGGTGGGTTGGCCTCTGTTGACCATGATGTCCTTCTGGACAGAATGGAGAGGTGGGTTGTCCTCTGTTGACCATGATGTCCTTCTGGACAGACTGGAGAGGTGGTTGGCCTCTGTTGACCATGATGTCCTTCTGGACAGACTGGAGAGGTGGGTTGGCCTCTGTTGACCATGATGTCCTTCTGGACAGACTGGAGAGGTGGGTTGGCCTCTGTTGACCATGATGTCCTTCTGGACAGACTGGAGAGGTGGTTGTCCTCTGTTGACCATGATGTCCTTCTGGACAGACTGGAGAGGTGGTTGGCCTCTGTTGACCATGATGTCCTTCTGGACAGACTGGAGAGGTGGGTTGGCCTCTGTTGACCATGATGTCCTTCTGGACAGACTGGAGAGGTGGGTTGGCCTCTCCGGTCCAGTTCTAAATTGGTTTAGGACCTATTTAACCGGTCGAGAGTTTTTTGTCACCCTTGGTGAACATAACTCAGAGAAAATACATTTCTCATGTGGCGTTCCACAAGGTTCGATTTTGGGTCCGGTACTGTTCAGTTTATATATACATATATATATATATATATACACTGCTCAAAAAAATAAAGGGAACACTAAAATAACACATCCTAGATCTGAATGAATGAAATAATCTTATTAAATACCTTTTTCTTTACATAGTTTAATGTGCTGACAACAAAGTCACACAAAAATTATCAATGGAAATCAAATTTATCAACCCATGGATGTCTGGATTTGGAGTCACCCTCAAAATTAAAGTGGAAAACCACACTACAGGCTGATCCAACTTTGATGTAATGTCCTTAAAACAAGTCAAAAAGAGGCTCAGTAGTGTGTGTGGCCTCCATGTGCCTGTATGACCTCCCTACAACGCCTGGGCATGCTCCTGATGAGGTGGCTGATGGTCTCCTGAGGGATCTCCTCCCAGACCTGGACTAAAGCATCCGCCAACTCCTGGACAGTCTGTGGTGCAACGTGGCGTTGGTGGATGGAGCGAGACATGATGTCCCAGATGTGCTCAATTGGATTCAGGTCTGGGGAACGGGCGGGCCAGTCCATAGCATCAATGCCTTCCTCTTGCAGGAACTGCTGACACACTCCAGCCACATGAGGTCTAGCATTGTCTTGCATTAGGAGGAACCCAGGGCCAACCGCACTAGCATATGGTCTCACAAGGGGTCTGAGGATCTCATCTCGGTACCTAATGGCAGTCAGGCTACCTCTGGCGAGCACATGGAGGGCTGTGCGGCCCCCCAAAGAAATGCCACCCCGCACCTTGACTGACCCACCGCCAAACCGGTCATGCTGGAGGATGTTGCAGGCAGCAGAACGTTCTCCACGGCGTCTCCAGACTCTGTCACGTCTGTCACATGTGCTCAGTGTGAACCTGCTTTCATCTGTGAAGAGCACAGGGCGCCAGTGGCGAATTTGCCAATCTTGGCATTCTCTGGAAAATGCCAAACGTCCTGCACGGTGTTGGGCTGTAAGCACAACCCCCACCTGTGGACGTCGGGCCCTCATGGAGTCTGTTTCTGACCATTTGAGCAGACACATGCACATTTGTGGCCTGCTGGAGGTCATTTTGCAGGGCTCTGGCAGTGCTCCTCCTTGCACAAAGGCGGAGGTAGCAGTCCTGCTGCTGGTTTGTTGCCCTCCTACGGCCTCCTCCACGTCTCCTAATGTACTGGCCTGTCTCCTGGTAGCGCCTCCATTCTCTTGACACTACTCTGACAGACACAGCAAACCTTCTTGCCACAGCTCACATTGATGTGCCATCCTGGATGAGCTGCACTACCTGAGCCACTTTTGTGGGTTGTAGACTCTGTCTCATGCTACCACTAGAGTGAAAGCACTGCCAGCATTCAAAAGTGACCAAAACATCAGCCAGGAAGCATAGGAACTGAGAAGTGGTCTGTGGTCACCACCTGCAAAACCAGTCCTTTATTGGGGGTGTCTTGCTAATTGCCTATAATTTCCACCTGTTGTCTATTCCATTTGCACAACAGCATGTGAAATTTATTGGCAATCAGTGTTGCTTCCTAAGTGGACAGTTTGATTTCACAGAAGTGTGATTGACTTGGAGTTACAATGTGTTGTTTAAGTGTTCCCTTTATTTTTTTGAGCAGTGTATATATATACATACAGTGGGGAGAACAAGTATTTGATACACTGCCGATTTTGCAGGTTTTCCTACTTACAAAGCATGTAGAGGTCTGTAATTTTTATCATAAGTACACTTCAACTGTGAGAGACGGAATCGAAAACAAAAATCAAGAAAATCATATTGTATGATTTTTAAGTAATTAATTTGCATTTTATTGCATGACATAAGTATTTGATCACCTACCAACCAGTAAGAATTCCGGCTCTCATAGACCTGTTAGTTTTTCTTTAAGAAGCCCTCCTGTTCTCCACTCATTGCCTGTATTAACTGCACCTGTTTGAACTCGTTACCTGTATAAAAGACACCTGTCCACACACTCAATCAAACAGACTCCAACCTCTCCACAATGGCCAAGACCAGAGAGCTGTGTAAGGACATCAGGGGATAAAATTGTAGACCTGCACAAGGCTGGGATGGGCTACAGGACAATAGGCAAGCAGCTTGGTGAGAAGGCAACAACTGTTGGCTCAATTTTGAATGTAAGAAGTTCAAGATGACAGAATCACCCTCGGTCTGGGGCTCCATGCAAGATCTCACCTCGTGGGGCATCAATGATCATGAGGAAGGTGAGGGATCAGCCCAGAACTACACGGCAGGACCTGGTCAATGACCTGAAGAGAGCTGGGACCACAGTCTCATAGAAAACCATTAGTAACACACTACGCCGTCATGGATAAAAAATCCTGCAGCGCACGCAAGGTCCCCCTGCTCAAGCCAGCGCATGTCCAGGCCCATCTGAAGTTTGCCAATGACCATCTGGATGATCCAGAGGAGGAATGAGAGAAGGTCATGTGGTCTGATGAGACAAAAATAGAGCTTTTTGGTCTAAACTCCACTCGCCGTGTTTGGAGGAAGAAGAAGGATGAGTACAACCCCAAGAACACCATCCCAACCGTGAAGCATGGAGGTGGAAACATCATTCTTTGGGGATGCTTTTCTGCAAAGGGGACAGGACGACTGCACCGTATTGAGGGGAGGATGGATGGGGCCATGTATCGCGAGATCTTGGCCAACAACCTCCTTCCCTCAGTAAGAGCATTGAAGATGGGTCGTGGCTGGGTCTTCCAGCATGACAACGACCCGAAACACACAGCCAGGGCAACTAAGGAGTGGCTCCGTAAGAAGCATCTCAAGGTCCTGGAGTGGCCTAGCCAGTCTCCAGACCTGAACCCAATAGAAAATCTTTGGAGGGGAGCTGAAAGTCCGTATTGCCCAGCGACAGCCCCGAAACCTGAAGGATCTGGAGAAGGTCTGTATGGAGGAGTGGGCCAAAATCCCTGCTGCAGTGTGTGCAAACCTGGTCAAAACCTACAGGAAACGTATGATCTCTGTAATTGCAAACAAAGGTTTCTGTACCAAATATTAAGTTCTGCTTTTCTGATGTATCAAATACTTATGTCATGCAATAAAATGCAAATTAATTACTTAAAAATCATACAATGTGATTTTCTTGATTTTTGTTTTAGATTCAGTCTCTCACAGTTGAAGTGTACCTATGATAAAAATTACAGACCTCTACATGCTTTGTAAGTAGGAAAACCTGCAAAATCGGCAGTGTATCAAATACTTGTTCTCCCCACTGTATATATATATATTGTGATGTCACGAGAGGCTGTGTCCTGGAGGGACGTTACATCCCCCTGAGGTGGCTGCAAACCCAGACAGCTATGGCTCCATCTGCTGGTATGGTCGGGAACTCCACCCCTCTATGGCCAATCTTCCCACGCAGCTGAAACAAATGAGGAGCTGATGAGCTGAAGGTTTGGGAAGGGAAGAGACACAGTCTCCAACCTGGGCTCTCTGGAGGACAAGAGTGCTGCACGTCCACTTCCATGAGGAATATAAGGATTTGGAGATACTTACCTTTGGGAAATACTCACCTTTGGATATATGCACCTGTGGAAATACGTGAGAGACATTTGGAAGGACTTTTTGCTGGGTTGGCCACTAGCTGCAACGTGGACTACAGTAAGGCTGGGGAAAAGTTATCTGAGCGAGTGAGGATTATGATTTTGGATGTGGAAGAGACATCCCTGAACTGTTAACCCTTAAAGAGCCACAAGAGAACAGAATTTTGTTATATTTTCGTTAATTTCCCAAGACCTATAATAAAATCCTTGTTTTGTTTGAACCTTGTCTCCTTGCACTACTTGAGCAATCCCGCTGAAAGCTGTGTAGCCTCTCGTGACGTCACAATATATATATATATATATATATATATATATTACGCCTTGGCAGCGTTATCAGAAAGCACAGCATTGATTTTCACTGCTCTGCTACGCAGACGATACACAACTTCTGTGTCACCAGAGGATTTTAGCTCCACGGATAGATTATTAGACTGTATTAGTGATTTAAATACTTGGATGGCTCACACTATCCTCCAGCTAAATCAACACAAGGTACTTATTATTGGAGCCAAAGCACAGAGAGAGAATCTGGACGCACATTTTAATTCACGGGCAACAAAGATAAAACACCAGGTAAAAAACCTGGTTGTTATTTTAGATTCTGAACTAAATTTCGAATCACACATTAAGAATGTGACCAAAACAGCTTTTTACCACCTGAGGAACATTGCCAAGGAGCGGCCGTTTCTCTCTCAGGCTGATACAGAGAGACTCATCCATGCTTTTATTACAAGCAGGCTTGACTACTGTAATGCTGTCCTGTCTGGTCTACCCAAGAAAGCCATTGGTCAACTGGAAAACACCCAGAATGCTGCAGCACGGGTACTGACTACGACCGGAAAGAGAGTACACATTACACCGGTTTTAAGGTCTCTGCACTGGCTGGCTGTGAGTTTTAGAATTAATTTTAATGATTATTCTATTGGTTTTTAAATCAATCCACGATTGTGCACCCAATACATGTCAGACATGCTTTTAAGTTATGTACCCAGTAGGTCCCTCAGGTCCTCTGGCACTGGCCTTTTAACTATCCCAAAGCCTAGGACCAAGAGGCATGGAGAGGCAGCCTTTAGTTACTATACCCCCAGCCTCTGGAATAGCCTGCCAGAGAACCTGAGGGGGGCTGAAACTGTGGACATATTTAAAAGAGATCTTAAAAACACACCTTTTTAGCTTTGCTTTTCCTCAGGGAGCTTTTTAGTCATTTGGTTTTTATCAATCTTTTGTTTTTTATCTTATGTTTGTTGTGTAGTAAATATTTCAGCTCTAGGAAGAGTCTTGGTGGTTCCAAACTTCTTCCATTTAAGACTGATGGAGGCAACTGTGTTCTTGGGGACCTTCAATGCTGCAGACATTTTTTGGTACCCTTCCCCGGATCTGTGCCTCGACACAATCCTGTCTCGGAGCTCTACGGGCAATTCCTTCGACCTCATGGCTTGGTTTTTGCTCAGAAATGCACTGTCAACTGTGGGACCTTATATAGACAGGTGTGTGACTTTCCAAATCATGTCCAATCAATTGAATTTACCACAGGTGGACACCAATCAAGTTATAGAAACATCTCAAGGATGATCAATGGAAACAGGATTAACCTGAGCTCAATTTCAAGTCTCGTAGCAAAGGGTCTGAATACTTATATAAAAGTTTTTTTTTTTTTTTGTCATTATGGGGTATTGTTACTCCGGTGGGGGGATGGAGTGGCAGCCCCTGACTCCGGTGGGGTGATGGAGTGGCAGCCCCTGACTCCGGTGGGGTAATGGAGTGGCAGCCCCTGACTCCGGTGGGGGGATGGAGTGGCAGCCCCTGACTCCGGTGGGGGGATGGAGTGGCAGCCCCTGACTCCGGTGGGGGATGGAGTGGCAGCCCCTGACTCCGGTGGGGGGATGGAGTGGCAGCCCCTGACTCCGGTGGGGGGATGGAGTGGCAGCCCCTGACTCCGGTGGGGGGATGGAGTGGCAGCCCCTGACTCCGGTGGGGGGATGGAGTGGCAGCCCCTGACTC
Organism: Coregonus clupeaformis; assembly: GCF_020615455.1. Classification (NCBI taxonomy): domain Eukaryota; kingdom Metazoa; phylum Chordata; class Actinopteri; order Salmoniformes; family Salmonidae; genus Coregonus; species Coregonus clupeaformis. The sequence continues at coordinate 5,732,534 of NC_059215.1, forward strand.
CGGTGAGGTGATGGAGTGGCAGCCCCCGACTCCGGTGAGGTGATGGAGTGGCAGCCCCGGAAGCCTTCAGCGTCAAACATACTACATGTAAAGGCCTGTAAAAGGTATTATGCCAATTACAGTACATTTCTATGGAATACTTGCACCTTTCTAACATGTATATCTTCCCACTGACATGAATGTGCCGGTGAAGCACAGGAAATAGATGGTGTTGTTGCTCTCAGAGAAAAGGGAAACTTTATTAGCCAAGTACAGCACAGCAATAAATATAAAGATAACCTACAGTAGAATGTCAAGATAACCTACAGTATAATGTCAAGATAACCTACAGTGGAATGTCAAGACGGTAGAATGTCAAGATAACATTTACATTTTAGTCATTTAGCAGACGCTCTTATCCAGAGCGACTTAGTTAGTGAATACCTATTTTTTTAAATATATACTGGCCCCCCGTGGGAAACGAACCCACAACCCTGGCGTTGCAAACGCCATGCTCTATCAACTGAGCTACATCCCTGCCGGCCATTCCCTCCCCTACCCTGGACGACACTGGGCCAATTGTGCGCCGCCCATGAGTCTCCCGGTCGCGGCCGGCTGCGACAGAGCCTGGATTCGAACCAGGATCTCTAGTGGCACAGTTAGCACTGCGATGCAGTGCCTTAGACCACTGCGCCACTCGGGAGACTAACCTACAGTAGCGTACAGTGTATTTTTACTTATGGTTCACCCCTCCAGCTCACACTCCTTCACGTAGATCCTGAAAAAAACAGAAGATGAAGTACAACATTAACCAAAACATGAGCAAAGTAGAGTTGTGTGAACATCCTGTAGCTACCTAGACCGCCACCTACTGTTTCACCTTGGCACTCCAGTTTGATGAAGTAACGAGTGCAGATTGCCATTACTTTCACCATAACAGGTTATGTGCCATGAAACTTGCTAGACCCATTCAGGCTGTAACCGTTCAGGTGGAAACTAATGTTGCATAGCATGAACATTACAATCAGGTTAACACAGATAAACCGACGTGACAAATCAGGAGAACTAGAAGGAGAGAAGTGTTGGGACCAGCAACGCTGTGGAAAATAGTAATGTAGACTACCACGTTACTACCGCTGTGGAAAATAGTAATGTAGACTACCACGTTACTACCGCTGTGGAAAATAGTAATGTAGACTACCACGATACTACCGCTGTGGAAAATAGTAATGTAGACTACCACGTTACTACCGCTGTGGAAAATAGTAATGTAGACTACCACGTTACTACCGCTGTGGAAAATAGTAATGTAGACTACCACGTTACTACCGCTGTGGAAAATAGTAATGTAGACTACCACGTCACTACCGCTGTGGAAAATAGTAATGTAGACTACCACGTTACTACCGCTGTGGAAAATAGTAATGTAGACTACCACGTTACTACCGCTGTGGGAAATAGTAATGTAGACTACCGCGTTACTACCGCTGTGGAAAATAGTAATGTAGACTACCACGTTACTACCACATTACTACCACATTACTACCGCTGTGGAAAACAGTAATGTAGACTACCATGTTACTACCACACTACTACCACGTTACTACCGCTGTGGAAAATAGTAATGTAGACTACCACGTTACTACCGCTGTGGAAAATAGTAATGTAGACTACCACGTTACTACCACATTACTACCACGTTACTACCACATTACTACCACGTTACTACCACATTACTACCACATTACTACCGCGATACTACCGTTAGCTATAGCTAGTGGCAGTGCATAGTGCAGTGGCAAGAGAGCCAACTATGGCGAGTTGAATTAGTCAAAACTTTTTTTTTTGCGGCATTTCTTCTGCCATGTTCGCCACTGACTTAAATGGCTGGTAAAGTCATCAGCGGGGCCCTCGCTCCCCGACCACCACATGCCCATCCAGACTCCGAAGTGTTTATGCTCAAAATGTTAAAATGTTTGCTAGAGGCATTTGGTATGTTATGAATTTCGAGATATGAATTATGAAAATAAAACATTTGAAGGTCTGTGCATGGCCCTGATCCTCAGACCCTGTAACGCCTCAATCACCCCTACGGTGTTATTGCGCAAAATGGTACATAGCATCATCTGGATATGTGTGCAACAAAAATTCAACATTCACCTTCTGCTACCATTTCTGTTAAGCCGTCTACATACAATTTGATGCATATGTTCGATAAATCCAATGTATGCACCACACAGAACGCACTGCAACTGCCTCTGCAACGCAATGCTACAAGGCAAACTCAGCGTTCCATTGGAAATGAATGTACTTCCGGTGTACCAAAACGCAACGACGCGGTCGGTGTGATCGAGGCATAACAGTTTGAACACAAGCCCTGGTATTTACAAGTAGCTAACTAAACTAGGCCAATGTTATATATGAAGTTGTAGCTCAACAGCAAGCAAGTAACCCTGTAGCTAACGTTAGCGTTTGAACAGTTCTAACTTCTAGTCCTACTAAAGCACGTAGCTAGCTAAAGGCATGGCAGGCAGTAGATCTGTTTTCAAAGATGTAACGTTCCCATGAAATAGTCGTGATCACTTTAAGTAGAACAAAGACGACTTATATTTGAACACCACCGCAGAAGCTTTGCTAGTCACCATCTTCCAAGTTGTTTTGTTGTTTTTCGTGAAGATATCTAGCTATCAAAACTCACAGCCCCCCTCTTCTAATGTTGCATGCATTGTGGCTGTGAAATTCCCGAAAAGTGTGCAGTGAATTCTACTAGATGAAAAGCTGAAATGAGTAGGCCTATAACATCCTGGCATTTAAAGCATACTTGATTTCCAAAAATTCACATACTGTAAAACATTCCATGTTGGCATACGAGAATGCGTCATGCGCGATTGCGTTGTTTCCCGGTATTCGTTGATTTCAGTAGCTCCTCCCCTTATCTAGGGATCAGCTGCTGTCAAAAGCCCAAATGAGTATGACATCCGGGCATTTAAAATATACTCCATTTCCGAAATTCACATACTCAAACAACCTACTATTTAGGACGCAAGTATGGGTATTTAGTATGGTATTTGGTTTGCGTATTTAGTATGGGTATTTGGACACGGTCTCTTACTCTAGTCTTCGGGGTGCCCAAATGAATGTCACCCAAATGAATGAACAAATGAAGAATGTTCACCAGACCACGTAGGTATATGTTGTTTACTAGTATGTTTGTTACATAGGGCAAAATCAAACAAACAGATACATTACTATAAAAGTTGACACAAACTATGCTTTTCAGTTTCAGGAAGGCAGAGACATGGCCTGGAAATGGCATAACAATAATACAATATCACCCTTGACACCGTGAACATGTGATTGTTTCATTAAAATAGTTTTGCTAACATTTAGGACTACCCATCCCTTTGCATTACTAGTTGAAACTAAATGGAAAAATATCAAAAATAAAATGACTAATTCAGACAAAGGTAAAAATACATAGAAAAGGGGTGATGAGTGTCCTGTCGGGCAACATACTTAATAAAGTGCAGATATTAAATTTTTGTATTTCATACACTGGCCATGATTGAAATATTATTTCATAAAAAGTCATGGTTGGAAGGAATAAGGCAGGCTAATGATCACCAATTATTTGTGATTAATAATAATAATAATAATAATAATAATAATGTTACACACATTTTTTTCCAAAGTGCTAAAACAAGATACGAAAACCAAAAACTCTTAAATTGTCACAAGGTCTTATGACAGATTCGTTATTGCCTGTTTCAGTCCTCAGT